>NC_068298.1:7943681-8245670 GCF_025860055.1 Xyrauchen texanus | reverse complement strand
CATCAGAGCACGTAGTTCTTTTTTTCCCCTGACATCTAGCAACTTGCATAATCTCAAAAAAAAAAAAAAAAAAAAAACGGTAGGAATCAACTGGAGTCGATTTCTGGTTTTCCGAATATTGGGGGTGAGCAGCGACGCGCAATGGATTGTTGCGACTAAATTATAACCATAGGTATCATTTCTTTCCGCCGAACTGTTGAGCGAACTGTACAGCTCCAGCGTTTTAAACTGATGATAAAGCGGAATCATTTACATTCTTGCAACCCCGCTTCCTTTAACGGTAGAATGCAGGACTTGTTTTGCATCCAAATCCACACTTGGTATTTCATCATTTTTACTTCGGTTTTGCTGGAAGAATTCATTCTTTAGCGCATCGACGATTTTGAGATGCATCAAAAGAGCTCAATAACCTTTGGATTGTATGATACAATATATGTTTTAAACAAGTGGAGCCTGACACGGAGAGAAGCTCAGACTGAAATTTGAACCTGACTGAATGGGTATAGTCCCTCTCTTGGCGCTCCCAATGTCCGGTGTCATCTGAAAAGAAGGAGATATTAACATTGCCGGTGAGTCTTGGATTCTATTTACATTCAATCTGTAGGCAAAGCTTGAGAATCAATAGGGAAACGGAAACAATATTCGCCTTTATGATCATTTTGTATTATAATTCCAAAGAAAGGTTTCGTGAGGGTGTTACTACTGTACTGTATATACGAGGGAAAGATACTTTTTTTTACCTCCTCGATTTAGTAAAACACAAGAAATATGCTGATGCATACATTCGATGCGGTGTTAGTCACACTACGTCAGTATATTTAAAAAAAAAAAAAATTATAAGTATGATGATTGTAAACCAGATGGATTTTATTTTATTTATTAATTTATTTTCAATATGGGATGAAATATTATAGCTGGATCCTAGGATAGAGGACACAAGACAAATTACCATTATTTTCCAAGTTCTCTGTGTGCTCAGAGGGTTATCAAACAGTCTTGCAGTAAGATCCTGGCATATTGCTATCAGACTCCATGGGAAACTAGCATGTGTTTTGATTGTTTGTTTGTTTTCCCCCTCTAAGGTTACTAAATGGTTTACTGGGGGATTTTAAAAAGGCAAAATGCTGCTGCTCGTTCTGTTGGCCTTGTCCATATTGAGTTCATTTTCTGACTCGGATTCAGACCTCAGAGCTGAGACCTGCAGCGCTTGCTCGTGCATGTCCATCGAGAACGTCCTCTATGTGAACTGTGAGAAAATAACTGTATACCGACCTACGCAGCTGAAGCCACCAGTATCCAGCCTCTACCATTTGAATTTCCAGAACAACCTTTTGTACATCCTTTACCCCAACTCCTTTCTGAATTTTACACACGCAGTCTCACTCCAGCTGGGGAACAACAAACTCCAAAACATTGAGGGAGGTGCCTTCATGGGGCTTACTGCATTAAAACAGTTGCACTTAAATAACAACGAGTTAAAAGAGCTCAGTTTTGAAACTTTTCGGGGGATCGAGATCTTGGAATACCTCCAGGCTGACTACAATTTAATCAAGTTTATCGAAAAAGGAGCATTCAACAAATTACATAAACTCAAGGTTCTCATTTTAAATGACAATCTTATTCAAAGCCTACCCGAGAACATTTTTCGATTTGCCTCCCTTACTCACTTGGATATACGTGGGAATAGGATACAGAAGCTTCCTTATATTGGAGTTTTGGAGCACATTGGGAGGATTGTGGAATTGCAGTTGGATGACAACCCGTGGAATTGCACTTGTGATTTGTTACCTTTGAAAGCCTGGTTGGAGAATATGCCCTATAACATTTTCATTGGGGAGGCTATATGTGAGACCCCAAGTGATTTGTACGGCCGACTCTTGAAAGAGACCAATAAACAGGAACTGTGCCCCATGGGAACAGGCAGTGACTTTGATGTACGGATGCCCCCCTCCCAGCCTGAGGGTGGGCTAACCATTTCTAATGTGGCACCTTCAACCATAGCACCTTTCATTACCAAAGCACCCAAAACAACTAATCTCTCCAAAATTTATGGAAATGGGATTGTTGCTGGTATTCCAGCTGGTAAAAATGGCCAAATTGTGTCCTACCAAACCCGGATCCCTCCCCTCTCCTGTCCTCAGCCCTGTACATGCAAAGCTCACCCTTCAGACTTTGGCATTAGTGTCAGCTGTCAAGAAAGAAATATACAGAGTCTGACAGATCTCATACCTAAACCACCAAATGCCAAGAAATTGCACCTTAGTGGTAATTATATCAGAGATATCCATCCCACCGACTTTCAAGGTTTTGAGGGTTTAGATTTATTACATTTGGGCAGTAATCAAATCTACACGGTCCAAAAAGGTGTGTTTGCAAACCTGACCAACCTCCGAAGGTTATACCTTAATGGAAATCAGCTTGAACAGCTGCACCCTGAAATGTTTATTGGTCTTAGTAACCTCCAATATCTCTATTTGGAGTACAATGCCATAAAGGAGGTGTTAGCCGGGACATTTGACACTATGCCAAATTTGCAGCTCTTATATCTGAATAACAATGTGCTCAGAAGCCTTCCTGCATACATCTTTGCAGGCTTTTCTCTTGCCAGATTGAATCTAAAGAACAACCACTTCATGACTCTGCCTGTGAGTGGCGTCCTAGACCAGCTCAAATCTCTCACTCAAATAGACCTTGATGGCAACCCTTGGGAATGCTCCTGTGATTTAGTGGCTTTGAAACTGTGGCTTGAAAAACTGAATGAAGGGGTCGCTGCCAAGGGGGTCAAGTGTGCATCTCCAGTGCAGTTCTCCAATATTGAGCTGAGAGAGCTGAAAAATGAGATCATGTGCCCTAAGCTCATAGCTAGGCCTCGTTTTATCCTGACTAGTGCTACCCCTATTCTCACATCACTTTACCCTGCTGGAGTTGGCAAGGCGCCTCCCAGTGGCCCTGTACCACTGTCTATTATGATCTTGAGCATTCTGGTGGTTCTGATCCTCACTGTCTTTGTGGCCTTCTGCCTGCTTGTCTTTGTGTTGAGACGCAAAAAAAAGCCTGCAGGAAGACAGGAAGGACTTGGCAACCAGGAGTGTGGCTCGATGCCTCTCCAGATTAGAAGACACAATCACAAATCAAACAAGGATGACCTGGGCGGAGAGACCTTCATCCCACAGACCATCGAGCACATGAGCAAAGCTCACACCTGTGGAATTAGAGACTCAGAGCCCGGCTTCAAATTTATAGATTCTGAGAGACAGAAAATGATGTTACGCAACAGCGCAGACAAAGACGATGACTCTCTACCCCTGGACCCTAGGAAGAGATTAAGCACCATCGATGAGCTAGACGAGTTCTTACCGGGACGAGACAACATGTACCTCCACAACTACTTGGAGAGCAAAAAGGATTTCAACAGTATAGGGGTGAGTGGCTTTGAGATCCGTTACCCCGAGAAACCACATGACAAAAAAATGAAAAAATCATTGATAGGGGGCAACCACAGTAAGATAGTGATTGAGCAGCGTAAAAGTGATTATTATGAACTAAAGGCAAAAATGGGGACCCCAGACTACCTTCAAGTACTAGAAGAACATACAGCTGTCAGTAAATTCTAGACACCATCTTCATTCGCCCCTTAATGACAAAAGTGCCTTATGACAAATCTTAATGAACAATGGAATACTGGACACATTTCATTACCCAAAACAAAGCTTCTTCAGAATCGGTGGCTGTTAACATTACATAACCTTTTTTTTTATGTTGTGATGCCATTAAGCATTAAGAATCACATGTGTCATTTTAAGATAATATATCATTACAAACAGTTGTAGTTTGCTGCTATATGCATTTGGGTTCCATCAAATTCCACTGAACTTTGTTTTTACCAAATGATTGGGTCATGAAACAGTATTGAGTGTATTTCATATTGACTCCCCCTCCTCTTCATTGTTTTTGGTTGGAAGTATTTTTAGGAATCATGGGATGCCAAAATCAAATGGAGAGGAAGAATTGGAAGTTGGCTCATGCTTGAAAGTGGTGGAATACCCCAGACTCCCCTCTATTGGATTGTATTTTGGCACTTTTGGGGGCCTTGAAACTCATGGATTTGATTATAACTGAAGGTACTGGCAGCCAACATCCATACATTTTGGATTATTCCAATTACCTGTAAAGAGTAATTTGATATTGTTCTACTGAGATGTAATTCTTCTTGAAGTGTTTGGGTATGGCACATGACAGGACATTGATTAACTCAAGAGAAACTAAACAGCTGCTTGCCGTGTAAGCGTATCTGGATTTATTTTATAAGTCAACATTATTTGTATTTGTGAGGCAGTTGTGTAAATTACAACAGTCAACAATTATATTCAACAAACTCATCAAGAAAAAAAAAAAGGAAAATATGAAAAAAAAAAAAAACATCGATGACCACTGTCACCTGTCAATTCGTAGTTAAACTTCATATTTAATTTATTTTTCTATGGAGGATTATTTAAAGACTATTGGTACTATTTAACAATTTCAAGGGACATTTCGAATGCTATAAGAGTCTAAAATTCTATTCTGACCTGAGTTAAATTCTGAATTTTACTGATGGCCTGACTGGCAGAGGCATAGAGATAATGGCAATGTAATTTTCACCATCATGTTGCATGAGGTGAGGCCTCATAGTGTATCAAGTTTAACAGTTTGCTTATTCTTATATCCCAGAGCAACTTGTAAAAGGTTTCTTATTAGCAATATGCAACCAAATAAGTGTGCATTAACGTGATGTGATTCTGGATAGTTCAAATGTACCAAGGAAATTTAGAACTAATTAGCACTAATACACTTGGTAATTTATTGGATTTGCTGAGAGTATTGTGTTATCAACACAACCGTGAGACCTTGTAACTCTCCCTATGAAAAAGCTACAGATTTGGTCAGAATCATATCACATTACATGTGCAATATTATTATGCTCAATAATATTAGCTTGAAATCTTTATTTTGTTTATCAGTTCAAGTTAATATTACATAGAGAGCTTTTTTTCTTTTCTTTTTTTTGGAGAAAAAGCTTAATTATGTTCAGTCTTTATTTAAAATTTTAAGTTAATGATTGTTTATAATAGAATGTACCATGAGAGATAAAATAAATACAATTTTATATCAATCATTATGAGAAATCTGTATATGGTTAATTTCAGTGTGCAATCCTGTTGAGGTAAAGGTATTACAATTTGATCTAATTTGCTCTGTCTTTCCTTTCTATCTGCCTTTTTTTCTGTTTACAAAAGTGTTATCATGTTTTGTTGAACGCTAAAGTTGCTTTTCAAATAAAAAGCCCTGAATGCTCTTACAGACAATTTTGAAAATTAATTGTCCTATAGATTTGATGAATCTTTTACAGTTTTTTATTTTATAATAGTTAAGCATTCTCTTTCTCCCTCTCCCTACTTTGTAGTTATGGTTTCCAAAGGCTTAACCTTCTCATAATTGCTTCTGTTGTGTCACTGTCATTATGAATGTGTGTTGGAGATAAAAGGAGCAAAAAAAACAAAAAAAAAACATTGTTTTCATTAGATGATTACTAGGATCATGCTAAAGAGAAGCCCTTGACAATCCTTCCCATACATGCTTCACTAAAAACATTATTTGTAATTCTCAAGCCTTTACTAGTGGTGTGTGATAACCAGAAATGCAGTTTTAAAGATGATTTATTTCTGTGTACCAATTGAATATTATATATAATATGAAAAATATTTAGCATTTTGGAGATAAAGAGCAACTCATATATATTCTGATATACTGTATATATATATATATATATATATATATATATATATATATATATATATATATATATATATATATTTTTTTTTTTTTTTTTTCCTTCAGTATGATATGTTAAATAACCTCATTAAGGTTCTTTTATCAGTACCATTATGGTTACAGTCCATAAGTTTTCCATCTAGTTGTTTGTAGTTTTACCACCATTGACTTGTTGCTTTGTGTTGTGGAATGCTGTGGTGTGATTCTGAGGTTTATGTCCATATATTGGGTGTACTGTGCCTTTAAGGAGAGGATTGCAACTCTTGCGCCATTTTTTAGGTATTTAGAAATACTGATACTTTCAAATATTTTAAATTTAAAAAACCCATGTAACCAAAATTGTTTTGAGGCTTTCGGTGCATTTTGCAATCCCCAAAATGAACTTTTAGCATATATACACATTTAAAACATACAGTATTTCTCTTCCTGGAAAACAGACCAAAAATGTTGATGACTCATGTGCACTGCACTGCACAGATTTTTGTCCAATCAAAAGCTCTCTATAATGAGAATACCCCTCCCCCTAATACCACCTACCAACTAGCAAGTATCAAATCATGACTGCGATGTAAACTAAATGGTTTTGTTTGTGTATTTGTTTTAAAAGAGAGAACCATGATTTCAAGGGGTTTTTCAAGTAAAAAATACAGATCTTTTTTTATTTTGTGTTCTGAAACTGAGCGTTGGGCAAAGGCAGCACCAGCTATTTTTGGAGATTAGCCGTATGAAGAGGACAGCTGCGGAAAAATGGCCTGTTTGCGTTTTGGCTTGGCATCTTTTTAAATTTGATTTGAAGGCAGTAAACAAATCACTGCCATCCGTTCTTGGTGACAGGTTTATACAAAGAATTTTTAGTGACAGGAACATCAGGGACGATACAAAAATGCTTTACGTCGCTCTGTCAAATGTGACGCCAACATGACAGTAGTACAACAGCGATATTTGAGTTAGAGAGGGTGCCTTAGAGTAGGAACATTAGTATATGTGTGTGTGTGTGTGTGTGTGTGTTGGGTGGTTCATGAGGACATTTATTAGGTTACGAACTGGTAATTACAAGTGTACTATGCTATAAATGTGGTTTATGAGGACATTTCTAGTGCCCCCATAATTCAAATCGTAAACTATGTTTTTTTGAAAATATAAAAATGCTGATTTTTTTGTGAGGGGTAGGGTAAGGGGATAGATTCTATAGTTTGTACAGTAAAAAAAAAAAATCCTTGAACCTTGAGTCCTCATAAGGATAGACGCACTAACGTGTGTGTGTGTGTGTGGGGGGTTTCATACAGTGGGGTTCAAAAGTCCATGAAGATGCTTGTATTTTGCATTTTTTTTTTTTACTTAAAACATTTTAGCTTTGCACTACAGATCATATAATCAGCATAACAAATTGTTTGAAAAGTATATTCCTTAGTCATTGGGATATGCTCCTTTTGCTTTCATAACAGCATTCACTCGAGCTGTTATGGACTTCCCAAGTCTGTGCACAACCGCAAAGATCCATGTTACCCAGCATGATATCGTGAGCATCTTGCATGCTTCAATGGAAGTAATAAAATCTGACTTTTATATATTTAAAAAAGACTTGCTCAATCCCACAAAAGGCTTATTTTGATTAGTCTCAAAGCCAAAGACAAAGTCTTTGCTGTAAAATTTACAAAATCCTACAACTTCAATTATTGCCAGGTTTAATTTAGATTCTGATTCCCAGATTTGCAATGTGGACTTTGAAACCGACTGTATGTTCTAGAGAACCAACAACAAAACACTGGAGATATTTTTCTGAAATGAATGATTGAAACAATTACATCCAAATGAACCCTATTTACTTTCTTAATAAAATCTCCCAGGTCTTACTTTGCAGTTAGGTAGTTAGTTAAGTTAGTTTTCGTTATATGTTTTTCAAAATATAATAACTTTCTCCACCTGTAAAATGATTTTTTCCATTTGTAACCAAGGCCCCTTGCCAGGGTTAAAATAATATTAATAAATAATATCAAAGCCTTTTCACGATACAATCATATCCCAAAATCTCTCCATATACATAATTTCCCGCTGCATATTCTGTTTCATTCATAAACACGCCACATTACGGAAGTTAAAAGCATTGTGAATGCTGTCTCATGTTCTTTAAAGACCTCATTCAATATACACCACTTCTCTTACTATTGAGAAGCAATAAATAACTTGATATATAAATATGAAGTTTACTTCATATTATATGAAGGAAAGCAGAAAATAAGAACAGAATAAAAAATAAACAATGGAGGACATTTGTGTCATATGAGAGCGTTTTATATGCAGTCCCATTTAATAGTTCAATGTTAACATTTTATCAACCCATTTGTAAGAACACATTTCACTGCCTATGTTTAAATGTTGAAAGTGTACTATTTAGTCAGTATATGAGTTTACTGATTACTCTCCCCTTTCCTTTCTTTTTTTCTGCTTTTGATTCCAATTAGTTTTCTGCCTACATGTGTAAAGAATGTAATTTTGCTAATTGGTTTTGTATACTCTTCCAGCGATTTCCCTTTGGAAGTGAAATGACCTACCCATGGAATACAAATTCATCCTCACCATTCAGTTGGATGTAAATGAATAAGACAAAGAAATTTAGGCACACAGGAAGCTCAGGTGTCCCAGACTCCAAAAGCATGTAATTCTGTACTAGGTTGATGAAACAGAGCCCAAATTGTGTTTGTTTCTGTGTTTGTCCATCGTACACAAGGTTGTATAATCAGCCGCACATTAACAATTTACATGCGAAAGAAAAAAACAACTTTCATTTGGTCAATGTGAGAAATGGCTGTATGCCATACTAACTTAAATCCTAGTGAAAGATGAGCTAGGATTTCGGAATGAGGAGTTTAATACAAAATTAATTAAACGTTTTATATACATCACAAATAGCATTATACTACTCACTTTCATGCAACAATAAAACACACAGTGTGGTTAAACTGTAAACAAGTTTGTTAGTTAACTCAAGTAGCTATTTCTACCTCTTTTGACCGATAAAACGTATTTTAGTTTGCGTAAACTAATGCATTGAGATTGATTCAATCAAACTAAAGTGACTTGAATGAAACAAGTTACCACATAAAGCACATTTTTATGTTGCTTGACAACACATTTATACATGCATGTTTTTTTTAGATAAAGCCTTTTGGCATAGTGACCATAGTGTTACGGTAGGTTTTTTATTTTATTTGTAGTTTTTGTATTTAAACATATCATGTGGGATTTCATTCAAACATTTAATTGCACAGCTGGAACCAAACCATTGATACAATCCAGACGGCATTTAAAAATTCCATGTTCTATTCAAAATGAGCCTTTCAAAACCCTGCTGTTGCCGCTATTAACAGAAGCTGTCAGCTTTGTACTGCGCCCGCATGTGTTAACTGCGCATAGCCTGCCTTATAATTGGTTCAACGGTCTCTTGATATCACTTGGTTATGCAATCTTTCAAAACTCTATCTATTATTCACTTATGTACATCATTTCTAGACAGCTCATTTAGCCTGTTTGGATAATTTTCACAAACATCCTGTAAATGTAGCATTGTAAAAAACAAGATACAAAGAAGAATCTAATGGCACTTGCATCTGTATTTGTGTTACAGAAAACTATTTGATTAATAAACATTTATAGGCTTATCAACATCTCAATATGCTTTTCGTCAGAGTGATCATGTGAAATTTACTACATAATTACCACTATAACAATATTTTGTTGTTGTTTTGGAAATGATGAGTTATTACATACATTTATAATACATATTATAATACAATGTTGTAAACATGTTTTGATGGATTGATGGAAAACTGTTTTTTAAATGCATACAGATCTCCCACCTGTGGTTAGATGTCTGTTTGAGGTTTTTTAAGTTTCAGCCAATTGTTTTTTTTTTTTTGTACTGTAGAATTTATAAGTCACTTACATGTAATTCACTGTTCTTCTTCCTCTTCTTCTTCTTCTTTTTTTTTTTTTTTTTGTATCAATGCTCTCATAATAATGCAAATGTTATTTTAAAGTGATTTTGACCTGTTTCATCTCATTTTAGTAACCCCTTTTAGGTAACCTAAAAATTTGATATGCAGCATGTGGTAATATATTCACTTTTTCTATTCAAATCAAAGATATTGGCACCACTTTACAATAAAGTTGTATTCATTAATCAAATTAGGTCAACAAAAAACAATACTTTTACTGCAATTAGTACTGTTGGTTAATGTTAATTTCAGACTACAGTAATACTTTATTAAAACTAAAAGTTGTGCATTGTGGACTAACATGAACTAACGATTTTATATTCATAAATAACCATTAACCAAGATTAATAACACAGTCAAATATGTTGTTCATTGTTAGATCATGATAACTACTGCATTTACTAAGGTTATTAAGTAGAGCCTGACTTTAACCAAATGATTATTTAATATGACTGAATCAACCTGTCATTCGGTTACCCATATAACATACTATTTTAGGGGTCAGACAGAAATGCATAGTTCACCCAAAAAGAAAAATGCAGTCATTCCCAGTAATTTTTGTTTTTCCAATACATTGAAAGGGAATGGTAACAGAAGTTGTAATTTGGCCTAACATCTCAGTTTTGTTTCACATGAGGAAGCCATACTGGTTTGAAATAGGTTGGGAATCTTTAGGCACCTCACTATTCAATCCAATTCCGATCCTGGGAGTCACATTTTGATTCCAAAACAATTCCTGATACATCTAAAAAAAAATTCAGCTATGTAATGACAAAACTTCACATGTCTTTTTCTGCATTGGCACCATTTTGTGGTCCGTTCTGCATAACGCGGCGGCTCATTTTAGCTTATCGTGGCCCATTCGGTCCGCTCGGTTCTCCCAATGGCCAGTCCACCCCTGATCGGCCCAAAAGTGCGTCGGCCCACTGGGAAAATGCCTGGTATGCCAGATTACCAGTCCAGACCTGACGCAGTCTGCGTAGGGCACCAACTCCCTCTGTTGATTGTGTGGTTTCATACAAGATCTGGCAACTGGGCAACCTTGGAATAATATATTGATGTGATTATTCATATAACGAGGTATGGGCCATACAAATTATGGGAGTTTCCAGGGAGAAATAACAAAACGGGAGGGGAGCGGGAGATGGGTGTGAAATACGGGAGAGTCCCGGGAAAAACGGGAGTGTTGACAGGTATGCTACAGGAGATATCTGCTTCTGTGAGAGTTAAATGGGGTTGCTACTTAAGAAATCTATCAAGCATCTCATAGGTGCACTGTTCCGATGAGCAACAGCCAATATAGACAAAAGTGCAAGAGGTGATAAAGGCATTGGGAATCAGCTGACAATTATAATTAGAAAATAAAAACATCACCCATGTCTGTCTCATTATTTTCAGCATTTTTTTTCCTGTTCTGTGCAAAGAAGTGCAATAATGGGCACGAGCACATCTTTTCTTATGTTGTCTGTTGACGAGTCATCACAAATAAATTCTCCCATTGCTATGTGCGAGTTTATGAATTCATTTCATATTGTCGTTTTTGTCGAAGTTTGGTCGTGAGGTTGATGCACACAGTCTGTGATCAGTCGTGTGTGCTTTGCTTTAGTACAGTATGCTTGTGTTTCAACCATCTCACACATAAACTCCACTGCACTGCTGAATTTTAAATTAAACTCAGAATTGATTCAGACTTTTTTAAGAATTGATGGAGAATCGTTGAAGAAAGTATTGCGATGCATCAGTGAAATGATTTTTTCTTCCATACCTAGTTTGAAACAACACATCAGGATCAGTAAATTATGACAGAACTTGAATTTTTGGGTGAGCTATGCTTTTAAAGACAACATGAAATGAAAATGTACTTTCCTTTTCCATATACCTGGTCTTAATGTGCACAAGTCATCTTTTGTAATCTTTCATCAAAATGTAAGAACTTGCTCCACTTTTGTCACCAAGCCATCTTGTTTCAACCTCTCCCTTACGAACACCTGCCATATAAAGACAACTTTTCATGTTCCAATCAATTCCCAATGTATAAAATCAAATACAGCCCTACAATATTTTTAATATACTTTTAATTGAGGAATCACATCAGAGAAGTAGATTGCAAACACTTTCAAGTCGACTATGCATTTCCCTTTCAACAGTTCAAGTGTCTTCGCAGAACAACTACATTGTTTTACTTCAGTGAAATAATTGTGCAAATAAATCATATCAAACTTTCCAAAGCCACAGGAGAAAAGCAGCACCTGTGCTCATCCATGACATTTTTAGCCCGTTTGACTTGCAGCAGAAAGCGCCAGAGCATTTCCTCTGTGGCTGCCCTGAAGCTCACATCTGATAAATGTGAGAGCCTCGAGACAGCAGGCCATATCTTGGTCCATCACTGAAAATAACAATAGCAGAGCCATATGTGCATGTCAGTGTTAGTGTACAAGCCAGATGCCAGCTAATGTGAATCTCACCAAGTCTGTC
This sequence comes from Xyrauchen texanus, assembly GCF_025860055.1. Taxonomy (NCBI): domain Eukaryota; kingdom Metazoa; phylum Chordata; class Actinopteri; order Cypriniformes; family Catostomidae; genus Xyrauchen; species Xyrauchen texanus. Next base: position 8,233,389 of record NC_068298.1, on the reverse strand, counting down.
AAGAAAATGTACGGGCCATATTTCACCCCAAAATTAAAAAGAAATGAAAAATTATAATTTGGTTAAAGGGATATTTAATCCACAAATCTGTATAACTTTAAAAAGTTACTCTCTTTTAAGTTGAACACAAAAGGAGATGTATGACAAAATATTATTCTTAGTTACCATTCACTTTCTTTGATTCTTTTTTTATGTATAGAAGAAAATGTTTTAAAGTTTAAACAAATAACGGTGATGAGATTTTGGGTGGAGGTGCGGGAATGCTCTCAATTGTCATCAAGATATTCAACATTATCACATGGGAAGTCGGCATGCTGTTTCCAAACAATTACTTTCCCTCGTGGCATGACAGTTAGCACGTTGCGTCAGTTCCATGGGAGACCACAGATCCCCAATCAAATGAGGAAGTAATCATGTTTGTATAAACAATCACGAGCGTGATAAGGAAGTTGCATTTTGTCTCTACTAATGGTTAGGGTTAGATTTGGGTTTGGTTGGGGGGGTGTGAATAAATAAAATAAGCATTTCACTTCACTGTTTTTACACCCTGTTCAACTGGCCTCTATCGACCTCTCCTGGATATAAATGGATGTCACACTTGTGGATATGCTCTGAAACACTTACCGCTTTAGCCTCAGGAGGCAGTGTTTTCAAATGTGTTTTTTGGCTTAAAAAAAATCGGCACACACTTGCCGAATGTTATGTGAGATCAGGCTGAAATATTTTCACAATTCAAAAAATAAATTAAATAATCTTGAATATAATAATAAACAGGGCTTCATATTCTCAAGGCGAAATATAGTTTATTCTTTTTATTTTAATTGTGATGTTAAATACATTCCAGAATGTTTCACCCTATTAGGATGACTCAGTGCAAATGACTGTTAACTACCGAAGGAAGACCACTGATCCTTTCTCACCCCTAAATCTCATTTTACTCTCTATTTTACGAGAGGAAGTTCAGCACAAAATATCTGTATTATTAATACCCTCAGCCCTTCTGGCAGGCGACTGGCTTCAGTTTCTTTGGGTGTGAATTATAGTCAATTGGTTGCATAATCAACCCCCACATTAATCATGAATGTCATTCCCCATGGCAACTCCTTTAAATAAATGAGCCCTGTTTTCCTGTTCTACCCCCTCCCTTTTCCTGGGCTTGGACTGTTGCATCTAATGTAGTTGTATTAATGGCTTTTACTGGCATTTAAAGTCATCAGTTTAAATTTGTGCAAATCAGAAAGCTTTGATAGCTTGCTGCTAATGTGATATATATTAGAAAAGGCAATGACATCCCTCGATCGCCTGTGTAGATGTTGGGTTGTGATGATTACATGGTGGATTTGTCGTAAGAAACAAGGAATAATGAAGAATGCCTTTGGGCGTGAGTCAGGGCTTCTAGTGTATACCACGTGTTTGACGCTTGCACTGCATGCCAAATCACGTCTTTATGTGGCGCAGTGGCACAAGTCTTCTTTCTTTCTCACACATGCAATCGTGTGACTATCTCTGATCCACTCTGGCATGAATAAGACACGTTGTGCGGTTGGCGTCTTGTTGCAAATCATTACATGTTAAATATAATTTTTTTGACATGAGAGTATAAATGATGCAAATTTGGCTTAAACTGATTCCAACGTCATTAGTGAAATCAAGAGGTAACTAATGTGATGACTCACTGATGCCGTTAGCAGATGGTGTGTATTCAATCTCTGTCAAGTCACACTATTTTTCCATCAACGTTCTTGAGCGGGTGTGTATGTAAACTCGTTCAGTGGGAGACTCTAATGTAAACACAGTGTTTTGTCTTAGTTTAATAAACCTTTATTTGTATTCACTTAAGGTTGATGCTACTCACATATTAAGGTCCCTTTCGGTGGCCATGAGAATCATGAAACGGTTGGTTGATTCTGCTACATCAGTTAATTCTTGCATCTGCTACACATATTTACAATTAATCATAATTAATTGTTAATATTTTCCCTTTGAGCTAGTTTGACTACACAGCCAACCAGATGTGAACCACTGGTGTCTCTTTCATTCAGTATCTTTTGTATTAAACAATGTAATGTACAGTACAACTTCCGTCTCAGTACTTTTTTTTTTATTTATTTTTTTAGCTAACAGCCGACTTTATCAAGCAAGCCTATTTACGTTTCTCACCTGTTATTGTGCTGAGGGTTGCGTTTTACTAAACAGAACATCCACATGCTTTTCAACCTGGCCCTCAATGTAAATATAATGAGAGACATCAGCAACATATTGAAAAGAGTGGAATTGTTTGGCAGACATTACTTTTTACTCTCCCTCAGTGCAGCATTGCAAAGCAGAATCACCTTGTATGCAGAGGCTTCCTCCTGCTCCAGATATGTCTCTTTCAAACTAATTGTGTTCGCAAATGAGGAATATCACAGGATAGGCATGCTGCTTGCCAAGAACGTGGGTTCTCATTTTTTTTTTTATTCACTCAGACATTGTCGCAAAGCTGCAAAATCAGCAAGAACAGAACCCGAACAAGTTTCCTGCGCTCTCTGCAGATGCCGTGCCTTGGCTTTGCCAGAGCAAGCACTTGAATGCACAAAATATTTTATGTTTTTTGTCTGCCCTCTAAATTCTAATGAGCCAGAGACAAACAGGGACCCCTGAGCACTTCAATATTCAAAATTGGAGGGTAATTATGCAAACTGTATTTGTCAAAGTATTCCCAAAGCAATGCATCTTGGGGCATCCGCAAGAAGATTGCTGACAGGCTGTGAGGGCCTCTGCGGACCGGAGATAAAGAGCATGCTTGAAGGGTCTAGAAATGGTTCATAATGTTTATGTCACATTCTTTTCTGCACTAATGATTATTCATCCTCTCAATATTCAAAACAGGCCTTTAAAGAGCCAACAATGAGTGTTATGTATGGGGACAGCTTCTGACAGCCAAGTATTGCAGACTGATGTCTCACCTGGTTTCAAATTGGTCCAAGTAAGGTCTTCACTAAGCTTGAAAAATCCTATAGAGAGCAACAGTCTGGTTCAGGAAGTAAAAATCCCATTCATTGTATCCATAGGGGACTTATATATATATATATATATATATATATATATATATATATATATATATATATATATATATATATATATACACTGGCGGGCAATAGTTCAGAATACTGTACAGATTTTGCTCTTATGGAAAGAATTTGGTATTTTATTCACCAAAGTGGCATTCAGCTGATCACAATGTATAGTCAGGACATTAATAATGTGAAAATTTAATATTACAATTTGATAAAAAAAAAAAAAAACATTTTTTTTAAACATCTTCAATAAGTATTTATCAAAAAATCCCCCGCATGCAGCAATGACAGCTTTGCAGATCTTTGGCATTTTAGCTCTCAGTTTGTCCAGATATTCAAGTTACATTTCACCCCACACTTCCTGTAGCACTTGCCATATAGATGTGTCTGTCTTGTTGGGCATTTCTCACACACCTTACAGTCTACCTGATCCCACAAAAGCTCAATGGGGTTAAGATCCATAACACTTCCAATGTCTGTATTTTTTTGCCCACTCTAACCTTTCTTTTGGTTTTTCGGTTTCAAAAGTGGCTTTTTCTTTGCAATTCTTCCCATAAGGTCAGCACCCCTGAGTCTTCTCTTTACTGTTGTACATGAAACTGGTGTTGAGCGGGTAGAATTCAATGAAGCTGTCAGCTGAGGACATGTGAGGCGTCTATTTCTCAAACTAGAGATTCTGATGTACTTATCCTCTTGTTTAGTTGTGCATCTGGCCTTCCACATCTCATTCTGTCCTTGTTACAGCCAGTTTTCCTTTCTCTATGAAGACTGTAGTGTACACCTTTGTATGAAATTTTCAGTTATTTGGCAATTTCAACCATTGTTTAGCCTTCATTACTCAAAACAATGATTGACTGATGAGTTGCTAGATAAAGCAGTTTCTTTTTTGCCATTTTTGACCTAATATTGACCTTAAGACATGCCAGTCTATTGCATAATGTGGCAACTCAAAAACAAACACAAAGACAATGTTAAGCTTCATCTAACGAACCAAATAGCTTTCAGCAGTGTTTGATATAATGGCAAGTGATCTTCTACCAAATAAGCAATTTAGCAATATATTACATATATATATTATTATTACTTTTTTTTGTTGATGTTGTTATTTGCGTCAAATTAAATATTGTAATGGTAGATGATAGGTAAAGTAATTCACTTCAAGGCTGGTTGGTTTGGTTAGAACTCTTTTATGAAGGAGTTTTTGAAATCCATATGAAACAAATAAATAATGAGAAAATTACTTCAGGAACCAGGACTGCTAAAAAAGTGGGTGGCCATTGTGGCACTATATGACATGATAAATGACAACAGTTGCTAATGTTTAATTACTCAGTTATGTTAAGCAAAGGATGAATTGAAAGAGATTGTTTTAGAGAACAAGATAGAGATCATTTAAAGAATATTAAACACTGCAGGTCTACAGCAGTGAATTGTGTGTGTGTCTGTGTGTGTTAATTGTTTTTATGGAATTCACTAAATGTAAATAGTGTTAATATGCAAAAGCAATTATTGATCTGTTAAGTAAAATCCCACCACTGGGCACAATGCAAGAATGCAGTTTACCCAGAGGGGAAATGCTGCTATCACAAGACCATGCTGAAATCAGGCCAGTTGTCTCATATAGAAATCTAGTTCACAATGAGACACAGGAGAGGGAGTCTCGATTGCTTGTAATCTCGCAGGAAAAAAACAATGCATAATTTTAAAGGTAATCATAATTAGTACAACGTAAACTTAAGAGATACACTTATTGTAATAAATGCACTGTGCATACTTATAACATGTTCTGCCATATTCATATTTACACTTGTTTAAAAGCCAACATGCTAAAACTGCAAGCACTTTGTGTCAGCACAAAAAAGCAATGTAAAATGAATTGCTTATTATAAGCATAGAAAAAGTCACACCATCTGGAATAGAAAAAACAACCAAATGCCCTTTTTCAGGTGAAGTAAGCAGGTTTGCATGGGCTCGCAGTTGCGATCAACACTTTTTCATTGAATGATGTGGAGTGTATTGCACCTTTCAAATTTGCCTGGATTAGTGCACTCTTTGACCAAATGATAAAATCAAATTTAACTGCAACTGCAACAGACGTTGAAATTAAATCAATAAACTTGACCCTTTAAGAATTCCCAATTGTAAATCACTACTGCTTTTGTTGGAAGGGTTTTTGTCAGTATACTGTATATCTACACTCTAATATACACTCACCTAAAGGATTATTAGGAACACCATACTAATACTGTGTTTGACCCCCTTTCGCCTTCAGAACTGCCTTAATTCTATGTGGCATTGATTCAACAAGGTGCTGAAAGCATTCTTTAGAAATGTTGGCCCATATTGATAGGATAGCATCTTGCAGTTGATGGAGATTTGTGGGATGCACATCCAGGGCACGAAGCTCCCATTCCACCACATCCCAAAGATGCTCTATTGGGTTGAGATATGGTGACTGTGGGGGCCATTTTAGTACAGTGAACTCATTGTCATGTTCAAGAAACCAATTTGAAATGATTCCAGCTTTGTGACATGGTGCATTATCCTGCTGGAAGTAGCCATCAGAGGATGGGTACATGGTGGCCATAAAGGGATGGACATGGTCAGAAACAATGCTCAGGTAGGCCGTGGCATTTAAACGATGCCCAATTGGCACTAAGGGGCCTAAAGTGTGCCAAGAAAACATTCCCCACACCATTACATCACCACCACCAGCCTGCACAGTGGTAACAAGGCATGATGGATCCATGTTCTCATTCTGTTTACACCAAATTTTGACTCTACCATCTGAATGTCTCAACAGAAATCGAGACTCATCAGACCAGGCAACATTTTTCCAGTCTTCAACTGTCCAATTTTGGTGAGCTCTTGCAAATTGTAGCCTCTTTTTCCTATTTGTAGTGGAGATGAGTGGTACCCGATGGGGTCTTCTGCTGTTGTAGCTCATCCGCCTCAAGATTGTGCATGTTGTGGCTTCACAAATGCTTTGCTGCATACCTCGGTTGTAACGAGTGGTTATTTCAGGCAAAGTTGCTCTTCTATCAGCTTGAATCAGTCGGCCCATTCTCCTCTGACCTCTAGCATCAACAAGGCATTTTCGCCCACAGGACTGCCGCATACTGGATGTTTTTCCCTTTTCACACCATTCTTTGTAAACCCTAGAAATGGTTGTGCGTGAAAATCCCAGTAACTGAGCAGATTGTGAAATACCCAGACCGGCCCGTCTGGCACCAACAACCATGCCACGCTCAAAATTGCTTAAATCACCTTTCTTTCCCATTCTGACCTTCAGTTTGGAGTTCAGGAGATTGTCTTGACCAGGACCACACCCCTAAATGCATTGAAGCAACTGCCATGTGATTGGTTGATTAGATAATTGCATTAATGAGAAATTGAACAGGTGTTCCTAATAATCCTTTAGGTGAGTGTATATACATACACTACCAGTGAAAAGTTTTGAAACACTTACTCATTCTTTATTTTATTTTTTTATCTCCATTTTAGAATAATAGTAAAGTAATCAAAACTATAGAATAAAATACATGGACCTATGGGAATTCTTTTGTGAATAAACAAAACAAAAAAATAAAAAAAATTAACTGTGTTATATTTTAGCATCTTCAAAGTAGTCACCCTTTGCCTAGAATGTATAGACATGCACTCTTGATATTTTCTCAAACAACTTCTTAAGGTATCACCTTGGGACATTATTGAAGGAGTTCCCATTTATGTTGGGCACTTATTGGCTGCTTTTCTTTATATATATATATATATATATATATATATATATATATATATATATATAGGGATAGGATTAGGGTACATTAGCAGTACTGTACATTACTTAATTACCTTGGTACCATAAGCAATGTAGTACAAATATCTGTGCTATATTTTGAATATTGCCATATTATAACTGTTGCTCCATTAAATAAATAATTCATAATTACAAAAAGTTGTCCTTCTGACAATAAAATATATTGTCCTTGAAAAGTAAACAGTAACAGAGCATTACTATGCAACAATAATAGATAATAATCGAATGATGTAGGTTGCCCTCACAGTAATATGTGAAAAGGTGTTTTTGAGTTATAGCTGTTAATATCTAGTGAATTTTAGCAGAACTGAAATGCTGTATTGACTTATCAGCATCAAGGATGGGAACTATTCATTTTATGTAAAAAGATATGCTTGGTTACATATTGGACAGCATTGCAACTGCAACATTACAATGTTTACATGTTACCAGATCCAATGCAAGAGACTCATTTCAAATTTTGATGTGGATTTTGTTTGTGGAACAATCAAAACCCTCTTTCATTTCACAAAGTAAAGCATACCATTTGCACTTCCTGCTGTGTTGTTTCAGCACCAAATGGAAACAGTCATCAGCAACCGTGTTTTCCAGACAGTAGTGAGCTTGCAAACGGTACAGGCTGATGCAGCAGCTGCCTCACCCCAGAACTCCCTCACCGTTCACTCTAATTGATCCACGGAGTGACTCACTATTTCTGTCTGTTGCATCATTTGTGTTACCATGCTCTGTCAGTTTGATGTGGCTGGAGAGGCAATCTCCCCCTTGACACTTAATGTAATACATCATCTTACAGTCTTAACAGTGCATCAAACAGGAGACAATACATCGGGCAAAAACTGGCAAAGGAAGAAGAGGCTGAAGTGTGGCATATGAGAGAGAGAGAGAGAGACAGAGAGAGAGAGAGAGAGAGAGAGAGAGAGAGAGAAAAGAGGGAGAGTCATTAGAGAAAAATTATGATGGATCTTAACGTTATGGATCAGATTGTTTATTTTCGTCCCTCACTTGGCTGATTTCATTTATCTCCTCTTAACATTTGATGACTCTACGGCAAGTAGTTTGTCAGCATAATTGCATGGTACTGCGGCATGCTCTTTTCTCCAACCTCTCGCGCCACCATTTGCATGCATCTTCAAAGGACAGCTGTGACATTTAAATAAAGATGACTGGCATTAGCTATTACCATTCTACTGGAGTCTTGACCCAGGAACAAGCTGAATGTTTTCCAAACTAATTCCCAACTCTATGTTTTGGTGATCAGGACTGATTTATGCTCTGTTCCCAAAGCTAGTGAGCTTCCTCCTTAGGCAGCATTTTAAGGCATCATAGGCAATCTTCCAACACAAAGGCTGTTCCAAAAGGTCAGCAACTTAATTATTCAGCCTTATAAGATGCATCAGTACAAAATACTAAGGCAGCATCACAAGTATCTTTAAAAAAGCAATTCGACAATGCACTGCTCAGAAAAAACAAAACAAAAACACACACACATTTTTTGTTTTTATCCAAGATGACGTGTATATGTAAATTTAGTTGATTCATGTTTTTCATATCTTTTATTTTTAAAAGTTTAGTTTCTGTTTCATTTCATGTGTTTCTGGTGATGTATTGTACTGTTTTCCCTCCATGTTCACTTGTCTCGTCTTCATTGGTTCATTGTTTGATTATCTTGTTTAGAGTTCTGTTTGTTCATTGGTTTATGTTCTCCCATGTCTAGTATTTAAGCCCTCATGTTTTCCATTGTCCTTTGTCAGGTATGGTGTCAGTTCATGTCAAGCTATGTTCATATATCAAGTCAAGTTTTATGTTAAGTCAAGTTTATATTCAAGTTATGTTTTTTGGATTTCACATTTGTTAATATATTGCACTTGGGTTCTTCAATTCATCGTCTTCATCATTGCCAGCACCAGCAGCAATGTTACAAAGATGGAAGAACTGATGTTGTGAAATACTTCAGCTTCTAAAAGATAGTTTCTCAAAATACTGTATACTGATAATTTTGCTGGCTAAAATGGGCCCACACTTGTAATTGTATATGTTTACTTCTAAACCCAGTTGAGTAATACTGTATATTGATTACGAGTTTAATTACACATTTGCTCAGCTGTTCATGTATCTGAAAAAGTCAGAGAAATTAAATGTTGGGGTTTCATTTTCATTATGAACTTTAATCTGTTATTTTCTGTAGAAGTTCATGTGGTGTTGCGAACCTCTAGGTGAGAAGCACTATTGTATAGTGCACAAAGTTACTGCCTATGTAGAGAGTTCGACATCATTCTTTTATGAGGTTCCATTTATGTAATGCCATTGAGTAGGCAGTGAGGCAGCTCACTAGGTTTTACAACAAAGCTTTAGATTTCACTGCTTTTCGTTCATGTTCGAGGTGCCACTTGCTTGAAGCACCCTGAAAATCATGCTGATTTTGTGCAGGAATACCCCATAATAATGTAGCTGTGTTGCCAAAATTGAGCAACGGTACAACATGTGTTTGTTGCAAAGTGAATTATTCAAAAACATTGTGGTTTAAACTCTTTTACTATTTGAGTTGGGAAAACTCAAGCCCATCTTTTTGATACGCTTCTTGGGACAAACATGTGTTTTAAGTAGAAGTTCTAAGCAGGTGGGAAATACTCTTCTGAACGGTGTTCTTCTGATGAATGTCCTACATAAAGTAGAGAAACACATATGAAGGCAGACATTTGGGGAAATGTACACTTGTGATTCAATGTACTGATTCAAAAATAGCTCTTCTAAAAACAATCTAGACCTTTGACTGATTGGCATAAGGTCTGGTCCACATTGCAGTTTAATCAGTACAAGAATAGGCCACTTAGACAGGAAGAGACCCTTTAACTGAAATGTAATGATGGGCATTAATAAATGGGCATAAATAGAGCCAGCAGGATGTTTGCAGGATTTAAAAGTTCCATGTTTTGGGATGGAGAAAAGGAAACATTAGCTTAACTTGATGCATTATGATGCATGCATGCCTTTTTGAACCCCTAATTGGGTGATTGAGGGGAAAGAAAATCTTTTCTGAGGATATTTTGCATAACTTTTGCATGATGAAGCAGGCAGTCAGAATGTGGGTTTCCTTAAAAGGTTAAAGTCTTTACACAAGCCTTCTTTTAAAACATGATGTATGAAAAAGTGATAGATGAAACCTCCTCTATGGAAATTAATTTCGGTAGAGGCATTCTCTCAAATCATTCTGAGCTCACCTCAGTGCTTTAAAACTGTACCGAACCTACGTGATGTATTGCGCACCTTCTGGAGTTGGATCGTTCTCAGATACGAGTAAATTAACTTTTGCCTGGATAAATGATTTCATTCATTTACATCACTGTTACACCATACTTTCCCAATTGTTGATGTGTGATAGGCAAGTAGTAAAACAGACATTACACAGGGTTATATAGAATTAAAAAGTAGTTCTTTTAAGGCTAACAAGTATAATCTCCCAAAGAAACAGTTAATCATTAAATGATCTGTTGTAAAACACATAGTAGTATTCAAATTAGTAGCCGATTTCATTTTCAAAATGAAACTGGGGCAGTTAAAATAAAGAAATAAATCACTTCTATGAAATGATATAGAGAGCCGTTTTGTTTGTAATCCCAAAAACTAGAAGCTAAATTAAATTTTTCAAGCCAACATTATTCCTCAGGGAATGTAAAAAAGGTTTTTAGAAAAGCCAGCCTGATCTCAATTCTCAATGTAGCTATTTGAACATTTAAACATAAACATTTGTTAGTTAAGATCAACGCTAAAACTTACAATATGGAAATTTGGCAGTATCAAAACGTCATAATGTGTACTTATTTACTTTGTTGAGATATATATAAACAACAGTTAGTTCTGGTCCTCAAATCTGATTGGACATTCCATGAGTACTGAGGAAATTGCGGTTTCTATAGAGAATGACTCTTGCGCACCGGCTACCGTGAAATAGGGAGGAATACCCCTAATGTACGCGGCACAGCAGTGCTGATGTAGGGTCATATCGTACTCTTGTGTCATATTTCTTAAAAATAACTATATAATGCATGTATGTGCATGCATGTACGATTACATTTCAAAAATGTAAAAAAATATATATTTTGCTATGGTGTATGTAAACTTCTTCAACGGTGTATATGCATATATCTCTTAGGTCAGTTAGTTATTTTAAGAATGTGAAATGTCAGAATTATAGTAGAGAGAATTATTTATTTGAGCTTTTATTTCTTTCATCACATTCCCATTGGGTCAGAAGTTTACATAACCTTTGTGAGTATTTGGTAGAATTGCCTTTAAATTGTTTTACTTGGGTCAAACATTTTGCGTAGCCTACCACAAGCTTCTCACAATAAGTTGCTGGAATTTTGGCCCATTCCTCCAGACAGAACTGGTGTAACCAATTTAGGTTTGTAGGCCTCCTTGCTCGCACACAAATTTTTCAGTTCTGCCCCCAAATTTTCTATCAGATTGAAAACGTCATGTCAGCGCACTCCTGCATCTCTGTGGGGTTGAAAATAGTTGTTAAGGTTTACAAATATGGTGACATTCGCTTATACTGAGAAGTGAACTTACATCTTGGCTATGTTTAAGCAATGTTACTTCTGACGAGAGCTGCTACAAAAAAAGTAATCCCAGAAGCGATCTCTCTATCTCAGTATACTAGTTCACACACACACACACACACACACACACACACACACACACACGCACGCAACGAAATGTATGAATTTCTTGAACTCAGTATTCATCCATTTAAATGGTATGCATAAAAATGTGTACAGTAAGTTTCTACAGGTGTTATTACAAAACATTTTACATTTGGGAATACGTACGTGTAGAGAGGATTAAGTAGGAAGGACACTAAGTCAACTTTTAATTTAATGCTTTTCAGCTTCACAACAAAGTATTGGCTTTTCAGCGCATAAATACAGCATCTCGTCTCTCTCTGTCTGTCACTCCGGTGGCCTTTTAAAGCCTGTCTCCATCGTCACTGAAATGAGACCGGTGTTTAGTGTTAACAATCACCAGGTGATGGCCCTTACCGCTTCCTCGCTCTCCAGTGACAGATGCATGACCACGTCCCACTCCACAGTACAAATTCTCATGACATCAGGTTGGAAAGGCGGTTTTCAATTTTTGAGCAAAAGGTTTACCATTACTTGATGAAACATGAATTATGCACAGTCAAACCTCAAAAGCAAATTTCAAAACCATTGTGTGCTTTAAAAATTTGCTATATAAGGGCTACAGTGGTTGTTTGATTACTTAAACCTCATTTGTCAAGCACTTAAACTCATGTACATGTTTACAAAATATGTTTAATTAAATGGTACAAACACTGTAGTCCTTTTGTATAGCAACTTGGTAGCAACGTTTTATCAATTTTCACACTGCATATAGAAAATACCACATCTGTAAAGTAAACTGCTGAGGAGAACTAGCAAAGTCTCATTAAGGAAAGTTTGGTCATTTGCTGCTATGTTTAAAAACTGCTATGGCATTTGGTCAAAATTAAGATCAAAAACCATATTTCAAATCAGCACTAAAATCTGACAGTAATGGTATTATATATGGTGCTTCTTTACCTTTGATCATGCAATAAAAAGTTATTTTTCAGGAAGGTCCAGCTAATGTACAGTACATGCTCAATGAAAACTGACTTATTATGGCATTGAAATGGTGATTGGCTATTTTAACTGTCAATCAGCACTTCCACTGTTACAGCTGCTATATTTAGCATTACAATTTCTCACATTCATAAGTATACCAGTGACCTGTCTCTCTGGACCTAGTCATTGCAATCTTTGCTTAGCATATTTTGACATTTGTTGCATGGTAACTAAGCATCCTGCAAAACCTGGAAAAAAAGTTGTGACACCATTAGATCTGGAACTTACTTAGACTGTGTACAGTCAGTTAAAGCAGTGATGTAAATAGATAACATCTACTGATTTTTTTAGACCTGTGGGCAGAAGAGAAAGGTCAAACTAAGGGCACAGTTACAGTGCTGACAGTACATCAGACCCAAGGTGTGACCGCATTCTAGTGATGATGAAAAATGAGATGAAGGGAACGAGACATTGCATCACTAAGCTGACGCTATAGGAGTGTCCTTCTACACGACCTAGAAACACTTCTACAATAACGCCAATTCTAAAATTGGCTATGGTGTTTAAGCCCTGCCCTTCTGCATACAGTATAAAAAAATGGGCATGCAAACCCCATTCCTCAGAATTGTGTGATTCAGTACAATGTCTGTAGGGTCTGTTGTGCGGCCAGCTTACGCAATGTCTCGTTCCCTTCATCTCAGGGAACTGAGGTTACATACATAACTGAGATGTTCCCTTACAATTCAGTTCACTTGACAATGTGTCACTAAGCTGACACTACAGGGAACAGATTCCCATCACGCCACACTACACAACATAACCCTCCCAGAGAGGAAAACATGATGCCGCTGTCCCGCATATGATGCAAGTGAATTACCCTCTTGGTGACCCAGGAGGGGAACATTCAGAATGGATATATAAATATATATTATGAATTAACCCCTTCACAAACCCAGTCGGGAAGAAAGTTTTATTTATAATGAAAGCGCTTGTGACTTTATGAAAAATTACAATGGCCTGAATGCATGCAGTAGTAAAAAATTATGGGGAATAAAAGTAGGGGCATAAGTATATGTGCTTTAACACCAATTGGGCAATTCGCCCCATGCGACTCCTAAGCCAGGGCAATCACATCAATAATCCAGTGTGAAATTCTCAGCTTGAGACAGACAATGATTGACAATGCTTGCAAATCACCGACCCATTTTACTGATGCCAAAGCCAGCATTAATGCTGTCTTAAGAGAAAGCACATGCAAATCAGCAAGTCCTGAGATTCGAAGGGGGGCCCCATGAGCACTTTTAGGAACAAAGTTAGGACCCAATTTGGGACTGTAGCTAGGTGAGGGGGATTTGGTTAAGATGATTAAATCATCTTTGCCTATAGAGTTGCCGGCTTCAGGTGTGTGATACACAGGTACAGTTTCCACATAAACTTTGGGCTTTGATGGAGTGAGTCCTGTGTTCAATCGCTCTTTAAGAAATGTATGGGTATGGGGCAGTTCACTGGGTCTTTGCTTCATGAAAAGCACCAATTAGTTAACATATTACATTTCAGTGCTTAAAAGGCGTCTCGTTGATAGCAATCTAGCCTGTAAAATTATGTTCATAACCGACTGAGTCAGTTCTGGCATGTCAAGCACGTTCTGTTCAGTGGCCACACATGCATGTTCCACAGCTCAGGCTGGGGATGCCAGATTGTGCCCTGTGCTTAAGAGAGGAGATCCCTCCTTTATTTCCCATGGAGGGCCGTCCAGAATCTCTATAATTCCTGGAAACCACAACTGATTGGGCCACTTTGGCACAACCAATAGAATTGTTTCCTTGCCCTCTCAGACTTTGCATATGACTGAGTGAAGGAGGCACACCGTGGAAAATGCATATTTGCAGGCCATTTGTTGGTCATTGAATACACTCCTAGTGGACATAGAATACCAGATGGGGCAGTGGTCATTCTCCCCGGAGGCAAATAGATTGATATCTGATTTGCCGAATATTTCCCAAATCTTCAGGACAGTCTGTGGATGAAGTTTCCATTCGCCCGGCACAACTCCTCGGCATGTCAATAGGTTTGCACCACAATACAGGTGGCCTGGGACATACGTCACCCGCAGGGAGAGGAGATGGTGCTCACTCCACAGATTACTCGTCAGTCTCATCATTATCAGGGAAAAAATTTTACCTTGGCATTTTATGTATGCTTGGCGCCAGGCATGACATGGCACATGGTGCTTGAGCCAGTACTGAAGAGGTCTCATGTCTAAAAGACCTAATCGAATGACGGATGCCACCACTTAAAAGCCCCAATGTTTTTTAAAATAGCTTCAGTGGAAGTGCTCTCCCTAGTTTGAATTGAGAGGAAAGGCCTGTGGAATGGCCTGAATGCACTGACTCATGAGATGTGCACACTCGCTCATGTAGTCGAGATGGACTCCAAAGAAGGATATTTGTTGGCTGGGGTAGAGGTTGCTCTTCGCCCAGTTGACATTGAGGCCCAGGCTATTCAGATGTTGGAGCAATAAGTCTCTGTGCTGGCATAACAGAGCCTCTGATTGGGTCAGTAACAGCCAGTCATTGAGGTAGTGCAAAATGCACACGCCACTCAGTTTCAGAGGGGTGAGTACCGCATCTATGCACTTTGTGAACGTGCGAGGATTGATTCAGATTTATCAGATCTAAAACAGGCCAAAGCCTGCTTTGCCCATCAAGAAGGGGGCTTGTCAGCAAACCTATCCACAGAGCTGCCGAGTACGCTGCCTGGAGACACAGCAGCATCAAATAGAGCGGCTTTTTCTGGGTCACGAGGTCATACTCTCCTGCATTGTGCCGAAGCTTGTCACGCACATACTGTATTGGCATAGATGCAGTACATGGATATTGAGGGGCTTGCATGGTGTGTGGCTGTGCGTGGTCCATCTCAAATTCATCCTGCTCAACCTCGCGGCCCCACCGTGCCTCCTCATGTGATCCCTCAGAAGTCACAGAAGCGGGTGGAAGGACACGGGAGGCTGAATCGTCCCTCAGAACAAGGGCGATTCATGAGCAAAGCATCTTAAAACTCATGTCCTCACAGTAAGGGCAGTCTATCTCCATGAGCTGAGCTGTCTCTGTGTGGGTGCCAGACAGCAAATGCAGCTCTCTTGCTGATCAAGCCTGTAAAATTATGTGCCCAGCAGGATATGCCCCTCGCATAAGGAACACTTATGGAACGACATCATTAAAAAGACGCAAATATGTAAAGGCTCTATATATATATATACACACACAATATGCAATAACAATAAAGAATACTCAGGCTGAAGTGCTGTGTGGAGTAGATGTGTCACTGAAGCAAGGACCTGTTCACCAACGAAGCATCAACGGCGAGTTGTAGAATGTCTGCCGGAACACTGCAGGGAAGCGGAGAGTCTTCTAAGCTTGCGAAGATTCCATCCACTGGCTCATGTATTTTCGACGACATCAAATGTAGAGGGCTTTTAAGATGAATCGCTGTTTTGAAGGAAGAAAATTCTGAGGAATTGTGTTTACACCTAAAAGGGCAGGGCTTAAACACCCTAGCCAATTGTATAACTGCTGTTATTGTAGAAGGGTTTCAACTAGGTTGTGTAGAAGGACACTCCCTTAGTGTCAGCTTAGTGATGCAATGTCAAGTGCACTGAATCATTAGGGAACCATGGGCATAAGAACGCTCGAGTAGTTTTTAAGCTTAAAGGTAAATTTTTTCTATGTTTAGATACTTTCTCCCATCCACGATCAACATCCATTTATAGGTTGATTTTCTCAAACAAGTGTAACATTGTGGTTCTGTGGTGTTATCACAACATTCCTCTATTTGTTTGGGCATCCTGACCAATCCAGCAAAGCAAAACTGACTCAACCAATGGTGTGACTTTGGGGCAGGACTACCCATTGTCCGACTGTGCTACCCATTGTCTGTTTGGTGCTGCTGAATGAACATACATTTCATAATTAACTTTTAAAAGCATTGTGAATGTTGTTTCATGTCTTTAATACTACAGTCACAAATAATATCTGAGCAATTGCTTTCAAACATTTTTTCTGATATCTGCAGTAGGTCTGGGTTTTCTCCAGCTAGTTGACATAGTCACAAAGTATTTACAGCTTCAGTTAAAGTAGAGGGATATGTTTTCCCCACGGCAAAGAGGATACCCTTCAGTGGCATGGATCACTCACCAAGAATGGTGCCACCGGGTTGTGAAGATGTGGTCAGGTGACAGTGAAACTAAATATGCTGGAAGCCTAGAAGTCATTCCAGGGCTCCACTGTCTAACAGTGTGTGACAAGTGAAAAGCCAGTGGATGGAATCAGTCTCGCCTACCTCATGTAGCCTCACGAGGAGCGCATGAATGTGGCTTATAGCTGGCAGCACTGAAGAAGACTGCAGTGTATTGATCCTTATTGCAGACCAAAACTGAGATGGCTGCCAGAAAGTGGCAATGACTTTCCAGGAAGTCAGTGATTCCAGTATATCAGACACATGGATTTAAGGACGTTTCAATACTAGATGTAAAACAGGGGCATGGCCTTTAAATGACATTACACCCAGCTGTTATTATTTGCTAAAACAAAATTTGTAGAGTGATTTACAATACATATTTAGTGACTAAAGCTAGGGGATTCTCTTCATTCCAACTGTAATTCAGAGGTTTGGAACATCATGATGATGACTGAATTGTAATTTTTATGTGAACTACACTTTAAGAATGTTTTCAAATGGCTAGTTCATGAAATGAAAGAAGTAGGTGGATGTTTTATAAAACATAGAAGAGAAAAAAATCTATTTAAGTGGTCCATACTGACAGATAAAGTGTTTTACCTTGCAAAATATTTTAATAAATCAGGATATTTTTATTTGTATTTACATTTAATTTTATTTGTAATCAGTATATTTGTTCCAGAAAAATATCTAATTTGATTAATGCAATTTAATGAATGAATAAGAAAAAAAAAAAATCCTTTAAATTAGGTTTATATTAAAACATATTTTGTTGTGTAATATAGCTAATATAGGCCACCTGTGATGCTTAAACTCAAGGCTATCTCATATTCTCCTAGTTTATTGTACAGTTACCATGTGTATTAACATGTGTCTAAAATCTGGATGTAATATGTAAATTATATGCAGATGCACTGGCGTTGCTAGGGCTGGAAAACCGGGCCTTATGCCATGAATGTTTTCTGTATAGCTCCAAATGTTTTATCACCTTGTAGTGATGTCAGAAGAACTAGTCCTCATATCAAGTTGATACTAAAACATACACATTAGTAATATAAATGACACTTGTCTACAGTATCGCTAACCCCAAATACAGACTCAATTTAGAACACACGTGACTTGTTGGCATCTTGTCGGTAGCTGCTTTGCTTTGATGCATATGTGTGTGCATGCAAGAAGAGCGCTCAACTTTTTTTTGCAAAACTCTTTTATTAAGACAATAAACCTTGAAAACTTGTCAGTTGTTTTTTTTTTTCGCATCGAAAGAGACAATATAGGGTTTTCTTTTTTTTCCACATTTTAGTGTTTAAAGCACGCAGTTTCTTATCTTTGAACACATCTGAAGCATGGTCATTCATTCATTCATTCATGGAAGCATTTCTTCATGGGTTAGTGTGACTTTAGTCATATTTAAATATTTACTATATTTAAATTACATTTTGTAACATTTAAAGCTTTATTATAAAGTGTATTATATTCTGATATTTCATCAAAGGAAGTCCTCTTATGTATCCACAGTGGCCTGGGATAAGCCCCAAATATCCACTGACCCTAGAATCGCCCCTGTGAGGTAATGCATAGTAAAAACAGGCATTGTAAGCTCCATTTATGGTGGGGAAAACAGCTTAACTGGGATTGATTAAGTGAACTTTGCACAGGTTCTGGCATACTTACGGTTTCATAAATCTGAAAAAAATGTGTGTAAAATCTGCCTTTTTGTGCATACGCACACATTTAGGATGAAACCTACGCAGATTTTATACATGAGGCCCCAGCACAACATCAGAGCACAGCTCTTCATAAGTGATTTGATTTGAAACACATTGTCTCAGTTTCTTTTTGCAATCCCAAAAGCAAGTTCAAAAGGAGTGATTCCCTCTTACAAAACCACAACTGCCAGCTCTTCCTCAACCAAGGCAATGATTTTAATGTCAAAATGAAAAAGAGTCAGTTGTGCTCCACTGAGAAAAAAATGTGCATTGTGATCCTCCTGTGCATGAGTTTGCATTGAGATGCTGAGCCTTACAAAGCACAGTAATATAATATTTTCAGTCAACAATATCTCAAAATCTTGTGTAAACACAGTTGCATTTTCCATGTGGATTTACCAGAGACATTGAGAACTATGTCTTTATATATTATAGAGGCCTCTTTACCTGTCAAAGTTAGATCATACCATATAAAAAAGACATTCACCATTGAGAATACAGGGTGGAAGTCAAGTGGATCACTCAAACAAATCAGACATTGAGGAAGTCAACCAGAGGCAATGTGTCATCTTGCGGGTTTGAACTTACCAATGCTACTCAGACTGTAGGAATGCATGTTCAATAATCTTCCACATTCTACCAGCATTCATTCTCCATGCATACAAATCCTCAAAGCTATGTCACTAACTTGAAAAGTTGTTTATAAATGTCAGTTTTTCTTGTAATAGGACTACACTGTTGAGAATGAGACAGTCGGATCAAAATGTTCAGAAATCCAATAAAAAGTTTAAGTTCTTTTTTAAAGAAAATTCTGGGTTCAATACAAGTAAAGCTCCATCTGCAGCCTTTTTCTTTTGTATTTTTTCTTTTTTCCCCAATTTGGAATGCCCAATTTCCAATGCCCTCTAAGTCCTCATGGTGGAGTAGTGACTTGCTTCAATCCAGATGGCAGAGGATGAATCTCAGTTGCCTCCACATCTGATACAGTCAATCTGCGCATCTTATCACGTGGCTTGATGAGTGCGTTACCGTGGAGACCTAGCGCATGTGGAGGCTCATACTATTCTCTACAGCATCCACGCACAACTCACCACGCACCCTACCGAGAACAACATTATAGCGACCAAGAGGAGGTTATCCCATATGACTCTACCCTCCCTAGCAACCTGGCCAATTTGGTTGCTTAGGAAACCTGACTGGAGTCACTCAGCACACTCTGGATTTGAACTTGCAACTCCAGGTATGGTTGTCAATATCTTTACTTGCTGAGCTACCCAGGACCCCTCATCAGCAGGATTTTTGACATAACACAAAAAAATATTAAAACACAATAGAAGTGAATGAGGCACGCTTTTGGAGGGTTTTTAAAAGGCACACATGTGAAGCTTAAAATTGTATAAAAGCACAAATTAATTATTTTAAAACGTATGAATTATTTGAGCTGCAAAATTGCTTAAATGGTTGTTATTTTTTGGGTTGTTTTATAGTTTACGACGTGTAAAATATGTATATATCTTCTTACAAAAAAGCTTAGTAAGAGATTTTATAACATTAAATCATGTACTGTAGACATGTATTTTTTTTATTATTTTTTACGTCTTTTGGTAATACTTTGTTTTTAAAGGTCTAGCTTTTGTGTACTCTTAGAAGCAAACTCCAGAATAGTTTCAAATGTATAGCCAAAAGAAAAGGTAAATATAGATTATGCCGCATCAAGCATTTTACAATGGAAAACATTCTTTCTGTCAGCACATTCAGCACATATATTTTAACACCAGTAGACATAGAGCAAAATAAATCATCAGGAATTGTCACAATCGTTGTGGATATAACTATTTTCATTTCTGTTACTCGAGTGTGGTAATATCACTCAAAATTAAAGGCATCAGCATATGTTTACAGCTGAAATTAAAAAAGATAAAATACAATAATGGCCCCAGCTGATTGGCAAAATAATTTTCAATTTAGTTTAATGAGGAACATTTCCATTTAAAGCACCATTAGTATAACAGCATGATTATACAGCAAATATGGCAGTAACATAGAACATATTTTTATATAACAGGACTGTATTTCAGTTGACACTTGGTTAAATAGAAATGCTAAATAATTTGACACCTTGGGAGTGAGAATGGTTGCAAATGAAGATCTTCATATCAGTATCTTAATATCAGGGGAAACTTTGTTTATTCTCATTTTGTTCCATTGAAAGTAAATTGAAATGTTTTACTCATTTTTATTTTAAAATAAAATAAAACATCCTATTTTTGATTTATGCTTTTAAACATTCAACTTTCTTCTGTCTAGGTAACCGAGAACAGAAGAGAATCGTGAAACAAATGGAAAAAGGGATTTTGTTAAATTCTGATCTGTGAAACACTTATTTTTAACGAGATTGCAGAATGATGAATGCCTGACCCATCAGACACAAAGTTTCAAAGGACTCACCATGGCCATGGTGCGGCAGTTAATGTGCTCATGACATGTTGGAGCAGCATCTCATGGGGATGCAGATTTAAGGCTGGCATACAGATGATCCTTGTGACTGTCTGCTCAGTATAGCCTGCAAATGTGCTTTAAATAAATGTGCTTTATAAAATATTACGGTCCAACTGAAAAGATCAAAGATGTAAGGTCCTTCTTAAAGATGAAATAGTTTATAATGTTGTAATGCTTTGGAAGGCAACACTCATCTAATTCTACTGATAGTTATACAGTATACCAACTAAAATAATAAGATCTGGTATCAAGGAATAGCAATTTTTGTTCTACTTCCTCCTTTTTACTTCACCATACAACTTCGCCAAGTTGCTGAACACCAAATAGGGAATGTGGAAAATAGAAATTTTGAAATGTTTGTGCACACCACTCAAATAGTTAAATTCTTGGAAGTGATTTTATTGAAGGCATACATTGAATACTACAACTACTACTGCCATATAACACAATGAATCGGCACTCTTTTAGCTTATTTTGCTAATTAGGTTGCAGTATTTTAATGACCTTCAACAGGGGACACTTTAGAGGATAAATGACTAAATACACAGCTGCTTGTTAATGTAAATATTATTACATTTTATCAGCAAGACTGTTTATGGACCAAATCAGTTCAAATCATTTTACTTCCAAAATATATATACATGGATTAACTTTAATTTCCACTTACACAGACATGCTATGTACAGTGGCCACAAAAAGTGTATGGGTACTTAAGGCACATTTAAAAATGTATGACTGCCATTGCATTATATAACAAATTATCACACCAAATGGTGTTCATTGCAAAAAAAGAAAGAAAAAATAAGATAGCATAAGCACAGATATCAAGCAAAATGTTTCTTGTTAATTTACATTTTCTGGTTGCTATACCAAATTTAATGTGATAAACTGCATATGTGGTTACTCAGCAAGACACCTGTGTGAACCTGAGAAGAACTTCTAGGTTACTATTGTAACCTCCGTTCCCTGATGGACGGAACGAAACGTTGTGTCGAAGAAGCGACACTAGGGGTCTCTCTTGAGAGCCTCTCGCATCTCTGAACTTAAGAAAAGGCCAATGAGAAATTGGCAGACAGAATTTGCATGTCCCGCCCTCGGACATACGGGTATAAAGGGAGGGAAATGCATCTGTCCATTCAGGATTTTGCCCTGAGGAGCCGAGAATGCCAATTTTGTGTCATACAATTCCTGGTGCCCACACACCGCTAAAAATGTTTCATAAATGTTTCCAGATTTCTTGCGCTATTACATCAGTACGTCTGTGACATCCGGACAATTTCAATGCTGACAACGCGTCATGCAAATTTTTCGCTTGAGTTGAAAATATTCAACTCGCATGAATTCGCGTCTATTAACTGACATGTTGTTCTTTTCACATTATATTTAGTATGGATAATAGGTGAAAAGAGCTTCTCCCCTCACTTATGTTCTTCGTTGTATTTTCTGACTTTTTTGCCATCGAAACGCAAGTGCGAACTTTACAGGTAACACACAGAGGTTGCGCTACAATTATGTGATGGACTGAGTTGTACAATTTCCATCATCATTTGTTCCATTTCATCCATCATATTAGTTTAAATATCCATAATTCGTAATAGTCAACATTTTCCGTTAGAAATGGCTTTGCGTAGTAACGCGATTCTGATAGAACATTTGTTGTATTTAATAATTTGTTAAACAAATTTAGGGAACATACATTTAAAAGTGTACTTACGTTATTGATGTTTCTGGATGAGAGTGGTAGAGCACGTGTTTGGCGATCTCCTTCGCGCGCACACACACACACACACACACACACACACACACACACACACACACACACACACACACACCACGGGCAAGCAGGCAAGAGAAAGTACTTTGAAAGAGTGCGCTGCCGCACTCAGACAAAATAATCACACATAAGGACATATACGCGTAAAAAAATTATGTGCAGTTTCAATTAAACAGAATGTATGTGTGGCGTGATTCCGCACACCCGGCCCCTAATCAGGCTAATTAAGACTCTGAGACTGATAAAGGCCAACTGGAGACTGCAGCGTGACAGAGAGAGAGTTGCAGGCAGCTGCCAGACACCTGTGTGTGTGTCTGTCTTTTTGGTTCAGTTTATAATTACAATTTTATTTATATTGTCAAGCCGGTTCAAACCCGGGAAGGAGGAGGGATGCGCCGTAGTGGAGATCTCGCCACTACCATCCACCCCAAAGTAGCAGCCACGGCCATCCGCCGTAGGACAGAGGAGCCTGGCAGCCTGGATGCGGAGGAACAGCTGCCGATCACGAGGAGAGAAGGGGCTCCCAACCAACCGCCTCGAACGGTTACCGCTGCCAGGTGCGGGGGAGAACCCTACCATCCACCAAAAACATGGAGGAGTAATCTATCCACCAGGGGCTGGAGGACTGCCTCCGATCCATCCGGGAAGGCACGGCTGTCGTCCATTAGAGGGTGGAGGAGTGGCTGAGGACCAAGCTATGGTGTATCGGAGAACCGGTGAGAAATTTTCTCTCTCTCCACTCTCTCTCCCACTGCCTCTCCATGTTGGCCTTTCCCTCTCTTTTTCAAAAAATATTTTTTTGTTCATTTGGCATGATCGCCATTACGGCGTGTAGATGCCACATTTTTTTTTGTTTCCCTCACTTTGTCCCCCCTCTCATGCTGGGGGCTACCCGGCCAGAAAGAACGAGGGAGGAATGTGGCAGGGCAGAGGGCGGGGCCGGGTCGTGATTCCGCACACACGGCCCCTAATCAGGCTAATCAAGCCTCAGAGAGGGATAAAGGCCGACTGGAGACTGCAGTGTGACAGAGACAGTTACGGGTAGCTGTCAGACACCTGTGTGTGTGTGTGTGTGTGTGTGTGTGTGTGTGTGTGTGTGTGTGTTTGTCTTTTTGGTTACGTTTATAATTAAAATATTATTTATATTGTCATGCCAGTTCTCGCCTCCTCCTTTCCATTAATTCCTTTACAGTATGATAGTACTAACTATAGAGAGCACATCATTATGGAGACAAATCCAAATCCCAGACATTTAGAAGCAATTTTGAAATCCACTTTTTTCATGTCTGAAAAAGAGGACTTGTCTGGGGAAAAGAGGATACATTGTCACTCTGTTACATTATTTATTTGCTTGTTTGTTTGTCATTGCATCACAAATGCCATGGACTCCTAAAGGCTCGACTCCGAGTCAAGTCTGAGTAAATATTAATCAGAGTCCATGACAAGTCCAAGTCCATTAAAATTAGTCTGAATTCGAGTACCCCAAACTCTACTAATATTACATTCTCCTCTGCCGTCCAATCTTCCTGGTCTCAACAACTTCCTTAGTATTTAAGTCAGGCAGGAACCCTGAACTAAAAATACATCTTGTGAGGTTGTAAAGGACGTTGATAGCGGTAGTAGGGCTATAATTATGTTTCTAGCACTTTCATTTTCTATGCAGTGAGCGAAAGCATGCGAAGGCATGTTTATTTAAACAAACACAGGCTCTTAGTTAGTCATTAAAAAAAAGCAGGGGAATTTATTTATGCATGAATCTATTTAGGGAATTCTAACTTTCTCATACATTTTATTGGGAGGGAAACTTTGGAAATAGTAGAGACTAAATGCCAAATGGTGGATGGCTAACTAATTTAAAGTACACCAAAGGTATTTAATCCACTATAGTTTAGTTTAGTCCATGAACTTTAATGATCCTAATTAACTAATTTAACACAACTAAAAACAAGGCTGTGAGGTATTATTGTAAAATCAGTTCAGAAGCCTATGATGAACTGTGCAAAAACACAATGGCATAAATGGTCGTAATTCATTGCTCAATTCAGTTTCCCCTCCAACTATTAATTCTGGAATCCACAACCACTAGTTTGTGTAACCCATAAATTCAAATCCTGAGAACTCAATGTGAGATTTGCAAATAGACACAAAAATCATGGTATAATTAATTATTCTTAAGTTGTAGTATCTGAAACAGAAATAGGTCTCAAGTCCCAACCCGATCTCATGAAAATTCATACATATGTTAATAGTTGGCTATTTCGTATGATTTCGTATGATTTTGTTTGTATAAATTTGTACGATTACATTACATGCAAATGACCAGATGTCTAATGCGGAAGTAAGCGCAAAGTTTGCGCACAAGGTGTTAAGGACATGATTATTAATATTATGCCCTTACCCAAACCCCTTATCTAAACCTAAATGATCAGTAGAGTGTGTAGTACATGATAGTAAGCTGTTGTGTGCGACAGAAGCAAGTAATTGTTGCGTATTAGAAGGAAACTAAAATAATGTCCAGCGACGTCATTTGCTGTGGTGAAATTCGCATGAATTCATATAAGTGCAGTCATACAACATCAGATGAATTAGCCAAATTTAGAAAAGTTGTACGAATCCTTACGATTTCGCTGTGAGAGTGTGTTACTAGTCCAGTTTTCTGTGCACGAAGCACATCCAGGTCCCCAGAGAGTCGAAAAGCAACCATGTCGAGGTATTACACTTATTTTTAAAATCACACCACTGTCCTTCTCTCTTTCCAGTAATGCTGCTGCTATGGTAACAGCAATGTTCAGAACAATTAGGTTCCTGTTTTGACACAGAGAACAGGTCTGTGTCAGAGAACACACATTCTTTTCACTTTGAAAAGAATCAACCTGAGAAATAAGAAGTGTATGCACAAATAAAAATGCTATGAAAGGTGCCTGCTTGACTAGGCTTTGTTCTTCAAATGTTCTTAATACACCTCTATTTTTATCCATCTCTGCATTGAATATTATCTGAACGTAGCACACTTCCTTCAGAAGTGCATTGATGTCAGAGTGAGCTCGTGAGGTGGCCAAAGAGGGCTGGTTGCATCTCTGGCTCTTGGTTTATGTAAGAGCCATCTGCTTCAATTAGAAATCATCATGTTTTACTGGTGAGTGGAAGGTAATACAAGAGATAATAACGGATAATTGTGTATGTGTGTGCTGTTTGTTGAAAAGGATGCATCTATACCAGCCACTGTCGATTCAAATTGCCCATCCTCAGTGGAGAGTATTTGGTAAACACTAATGTTCAGTGAGACAAAAGCTTCTGATTATGACAATGAAGTAGAGTTTCTTCCATGTCTTCATCATTTCTAACAATACTGTACTAGCTGAAGTATCAGGACACAGACAAGCCAAAGACACATCTCTTCCAAAAGCATTTTACGAGATCACACTCCACATAGCCACTTCAAAGTCTCTTTTTCTCTTTTTAGTCTTATTTCTGCTCTAGCTTTTCCACTATAATTTTTCTACTCTAACTTAATTATTAATATTAACAATCTTAATAATTAATAATTATTCCTGATACATATACTTGTAAATCATAATACCAGGTAGTATCATGACACAACTTATTAAAAAGATGTAGTCATGAAACTGTTGATAACAATTATAAATCGAGTAAAAGAAGCTGACTACCAAACCTGGAGTCGCGAGTTCGAATCCAGGGCCTGCTGAGTGACTCCAGCCAGGTCCCCTAAGCAACCATATTGGCTCAGTTGCTAGGGAGGCTAGAGTCACATTGGGTAAGTTCCTTGTGGTTGCTATAATGTGGTTTTCGCTCTTGGTGGGGTGCATGGTGAGTTGTGCATGGATGCCGCGGAGAATAGCGTGAAGCCTCCATATTTGCTATGTCTCAGGCACGGAGGCAACTGAGATTCATCCTCCGCCACCCGGATTGAGGGAGTCACTATGCCACCACGAGGAATTAGAGCACATTGGGAATTGGGCATTCCATATTGGGGTGGGAAAAAAAAAAAGAATAAAACTAACCCTAAGTGTTAAACGTCGGCAATTATTATGCCAGATCAACTTTTACAAACAAAAACAACTGTAGCAAACATCTCTGATAGGTGAATAAAATGTATGGCCAATGACTATGACTAATTTTAAGTTTGGGAAGTAGAGTTCTAAAAGCGACTATTGATCACTACCATTATAATGTATAAAGCTACGCAAGTAATTTACATTTAGCAGAAGATTTTGATCCAAAACGACTTTCAAATTAGTAACACAAAAAATAACTCCTTACCTTGTCCACAGGTCACATGAAATAATGCACACCCGAGGTGTAACGTCCCCTCCACTGCTTATCACAGGCGCATTACCACCTTGGTTGTGTATTATTTTTCAATAATTAAATGGTTCGTTGTCAATTATTCCTTACTTCAATGTGATTGGCCTTGTCATCCAAGCACATATTTACCATTGTACACTGTAAAAAAATTCCTGTTCAATTCCTGTTCAATTAAAAAAAAAAGATACGGTAACAACGGTTCAGGCCAGAGGCGTTTCCAGCATTGAAGGACATCCGGGGCTTAGCCCAGACCATTTTATTTTCACACTAGCAACCACATCTCTGTAGTCCAAAGCTGGTGAGAAGGTATTCTTTGAGTTTTGCTCTTGCTGGGCCTGTTTCTACAGTTCCTAAATCTTCCACTACTATCCAGTACTATCCTCGACTAACTCATCCTCTCTCCTCCCTGAATCATCTGTGATGCAAAAGAACAGATACAGCACATAACGCATTGCAAATCATCTTCAAACAACTAATTCATCAAGTGCTACATATTTCAAATTGTAGACCAATACCATTGAAGAAAATGTATTGGGAAGAGCAGATCAGTGGGATTGCCCTAAGATCTATCATGATTCTTGAATTTTCATGTACATTACCATAAAGTCATCACAAAAGAGTTCTATTATAGTGAGTAAAGTGAGGTAAAAAAAATATTGAATATAAATAATTTATATTTTTTGACATAAACAGTCAAAATGATGTATAAGATCCTAAGTTAAAGCAATACATGAATGACTTTAGTCTAA
The DNA here is from genome assembly GCF_025860055.1 of Xyrauchen texanus. Taxonomy (NCBI): domain Eukaryota; kingdom Metazoa; phylum Chordata; class Actinopteri; order Cypriniformes; family Catostomidae; genus Xyrauchen; species Xyrauchen texanus. Next base: position 8,205,614 of record NC_068298.1, on the reverse strand, counting down.
GTTCATTGACACACTATGGCATTGAACTGTATGTGATTCTCATCATCTCTATGAGAATAATTCATCTGTCAAAATCCTTTCATTAGGATCATTAGGATCATTGGGATAAACAATGTTTCACTTTTAACTTTAAAGTAAAGTGACTGATTAATTGTTAGCAGTTTCCATGCCTGATCCTGGCACAGCTGCTGCTGCTCCTCAGTCTGTTGCTCATCTTTGCTACACTCTACAAAACCATTTAATCAAATCAAGGTGTATATTTACTACAAACTAATATCACAAAACAAGTCACACTTACATTTTATGCTAATGCTTATTGGTTATCCTTAGCGAAAACAACACCTGATAAACAAGAAAAGTACACTCCGACCGGGACTCGAACAGCGGTATCCAGCGTGAGAGGCAAGTGCGCTAACAAGGAGCTACCAAGTTGCGCCAATTTATGCGAGGAGGTTAGAGGCTACAACATATATTGGCAGTCGGTAGTGGACCTTTTGAGGTTTAGCCTACTGTGGATGAAAGCCAGCTAGATGATGATCTTCAGACTTTAAGGACAAAAACAAATGTGAATCTTACCCACTGACTTCTTTCTGAAAAATCCCCAAAGCCTCATTTGCTTAATTTTTGCTGTCTTTCCTGCTAACTGCTGTTAACTCGCCACTAAGTAACGTTAGTTGATGTCAACGACTGTGCAAGCTCCTCCCCTACCTGCTGCATATTCAACAGAGAGGAAGAAACTGAGTCGCCCATAGGCTACCGACAGCAAAGGAACTTATTCTATAGGCTAGATTATGCCTATGTCTATTTGTATAGGCTGTATGCAGTATGTGCAAAGCCAAAGCACAATGAAATAAGGCAACTTATGATTTCGGGGGTTTACATAGGCTTTTGTCCGGTTTCATATTTGTCAGTCAACTTTTCAAAATACATTCGGGGCTACACTCAAAACATTCGGGGCTGAAGCCCCGGCAAAATCGGCTGCCGCCGCCTCTGGTTCAGGCCTTACGGGATGAAATTTTTATGCCTGTATATTTTACAATGTATTACCTTTGTTTACATTATTAAATGATAAACTTGGTATATTAACCTTCTGAAACTGTAAAAATCTGCTTTTCACTTTATTATGTATTGTTAATCACCGTAGTAATTACAGAAGGGCACATGATGACATTAAGTTCATCAATAGTGGTCCTTCCGGGTTCAATGACTAATAAACATTTAGAGACATTCACTCACACACACAAAACAACATCAGGGTAACACATGTGAAATGAAAATAATGTAATAAACATTAACTAAACTATAGATAAAATATAACACAGAACACCCCAAAGTGCATAACTGATATTAAAAAATTAGAAGAAACATAAATAATACCATAATATATAATGAAATGGAATGGGACATGCAGGGAATTCTGGCAACGTCCGATTATTGTTTTTTACCGTAATATTAACAATAAATTAACATAAAATGTACATGTGCTCTCTTGTTAAATATATTATAATTTTTTACAGTTACTTACATGGGGCAATCATAATTTTACTTCTAAAAATAAATTATTTTTAAATTTTTACCATAAAACTACATTTATTGTGTTTTTAAATATAAAAAAATAATTACCGTATATTTTAAGCTAACTACCCATTAACCAATTAACTTTTTCTTTAGCATTTTAACAGTCTTTTATTTTATTTATTAAATATTTACGGAATTTGTTTTTACAGTGTACATGTGTTCATTTTTGTGTGCAGCCAACTGAAACAAGAAGCGTGCTGAGTGTGATGACAATGGAAAAGTGACTAATGCGTTCACATGGAATCAAAGCCTAAAAATTACATTACACTTGTTCTCTGCTGGTATTAGGCTGGTGCTATTGGCATTGAAGCCAGAACATGGTCAACAAAAGAAAGTCTTATCTTGAAAAACCCACAGCCACTACCAATAAAGTTTGATGGATATAGTTCACCCATAAACAAACATTCAGGGGGAAAACTCTTAAAAACCATCTTTGACGTTATTTTTGCTTTTAGGTGTTTTGATATACTTTATAGGAGATTAACAACCTGTCGTGGTATGTTTTCACTGTTTGGAAAAGATCTGTATAAACATTCTTTTGTATTGCATTGAGGAAAAAGCTGTATGGGTTTGGAATAGTATGAGGGTGAGTAAATGATGACAGAATTTTCATTTTTGTGTGAACTGTTGCTTTAATTTGCTTTCCCTATTTCTCCTCTTAAATCCACCATTTTCAGAGACACTATAATATTTGAATGGTTTAGTAGATAGTACACTACCTGGGTAAGATTTAGAATATGAATGTACTTAATTATTAATAGTTTGGTATGAATAATTTTTTAAACAACAGTTGATGAAGTTTTAGACATATTGCCAAGGATTCCCAGGCTCCATTCTGACAAGCATCTGCTTGCTTTATGAATGTTTAGGCACTTACAAATCATGTTGTTCTCGAGAAATTGCCAAGGGAAATCACAGTAGAGCTATATTAATAGTTTTAACTTTGTAATTTAAACTAAAGGATAATGCAATTTGCTTTGTGTACTGCAGACATGTCCCTCTGTAATGCCAGGAAATGACTTTTCTCTGAACTCAATTTTCTGTTCAGTTCTTAACTGAAATTTTTCATTGATTCTAAATGAAATGCCTCATTTTATTCATTTCCTAAAACTGTCTAAATTAACTGAGGAGTACACTAATGGTGGCTGTAAGGCGGTCAGGTACAACTAGTTTGGTCAAGTGAATTTGCATTAATTCCATTCCACAACCTAATTAATGAAAATAGGTTATTTTTGAAGGCAACATTTGGCCACATGTGCAAGCTTTGCTACCACTATGGAACAAGAATTTAAATCACTATACATATTTTACTCAGTGAATATATGGGTACTCTTGTTCACTTGGCATTTTAAAAACATACATGGATACTTGTAACAAATGGGTACATTTTAAGTACAAGTGATTTCACCTTTTCTTCAGTCAAAAAAAAAAAAGCTACTGTTTAAACTTTCTGCACTCTAAAAACAGCTCACTATAAAATCTTAATAAACAAATCTGGCTTGAAGGAAGATCAGATCTCTATAAATTAGAAAAACCTAAATTTAAGCAAACAGCTAATTCACCAAAGCATGCCTTCATGTCATTTAAAACCCATATGACTTATGTGGATCACAAAACTAAATGTTTTAATTATTATTTCAGTCCATCTTTTACAATACAATGGCAGTAGTGCCTCACTTGCAGCTTAAACAAGGATGCAAAAACATCATAGAATTAGTGCAAGTCTTCTGAAGGCATACAATAGTATGTGGTGAGAAACAACAAAATATTTAAGTAATTTCTCTGTGAAAATTGTGATGTTCCGAACAAAGTGATGAGCACAATGAAGGAAGCTTGATCATAGTTTGAGTTGATCATAGTTGAGTTGTCTAATACTAAAAATAACAGGTTAGCCTGGGATTTTGTTTTAAGAGCAACACACTTGACTTTCAAACAAGCACACTGACATGTTAACTATTATATAATATATCCTAGGTTTATACCAACATTAAACTGAACAGTCCAAACAACCCAACTCATTAAAAAAGGTACTGTGACACTATTGAAAAAAGTAAGTAGCTTCACTGCTTTTAGTTCGAGTCTTTACGACTAGAGCCCAGAACATTTTTGTTGTTGTTTTTTTTTCTTCTTTTCAACAAAAGGTCATAAAAGAAAGTTCTTAACATTAAAAAATGTTGATCATGAACCAGGGCGTCAGACTAAACATTATATTAGTTGTTTTATTTTCTATTATTCCATTTAATCCCAGGTTTACTTTATGCCACATTATCATGAAACTTTTCCAGTTAACCAAGCAAATCACATTCAAAGAATAGTGCCATTGCAGTATAAACGAAAAGCGTTTGGATATGTCATGTACAATTAGGTAAGAACAAGCAGAGCAGACTCCATACTTACATAATAACAGATAACCTCAAAACACTCCAGCAACAAATGCAAAAGACTTTGATCAGATTATTATTAGCCTTCTCCCTTTCATATAATTGGCCAGTAGTTTAACTTTATAACTATAATCATGCAAATGGAACAACACAGGGCAGCTATTGCATAAGATCAGGACACAGGTGGAGAGGCTCTCAGAGATGAGAGAGCAGATGGAGGAGTTACACACCTTTGACTCAAGCTCATTTTGAGCAGAAATATATAAATAAACAGAAAAATGCGTTGAGCACAACTTGGCAGTTTGCGATACTACTTTTCTTTCCATCTATAGATTTTTGGAGAGGTAGATGAGGGAGAGGTCAGAGCCAGAAAATGCCCCACCACGTAGGAGGATTGGCAGCTCGCTGTATGTAACCTCACAAGACTTCTTGCTTGTTTTTACATTATGTGTATAAATGTGTCTTTGCAATGGCGCACTATACTTCACGCTATATTTCTGGAGCTTTAAAGGGATAGTTCACCCAAAAAATAAATTCTCTCCTCATTTTCTGACCTTCAGGTGTATGATTATCTTTATCTAAAAAATAAATAAAAAATGTATGCATATATGCACATATATATATATATATACACACACACTTACATTTATGCATTTGGCAGATGCTTTTATCCAAAGCGACTTAGTGCACTTATTACAGGGACAATCCCCCCCGGAGCAACCTGGAACCTGCAACCTTATGTGCCTTGCTCAAGGACACAATGATGGTGGATGTGGGGATCAAACCAGCAACCTTCTGATTACCAGTTATGTGCTTTAGCCCACCATGCCACCACCACATATATATGGATGGATGGATGGATGGATGTTGTTTTTAGCTATTATTAGTACATATCACTACATATGGGCAGGGTGGGAAAAAATAAATGTAAAAAAAAAGGAAGCGGCAAAGCAAAGGAAAATAATTAATAATTAATATTTGCACAACAGCCCAGTAGGTGGCGATATGCAAGAAGAATGCAAATCGGCAAAAAACAGAAGAAGAACTCTAATGAACATGCACATGATGGGTATTTTAAAGTAGATTTATAGTAAAAAAAAAAAAAAAAAAACCCCACACCTATCATATTGCTTCTTATGACATAGATTTAACCAATGGATTCATATGGATGACTTTTATGCTGGCTAAATATGCTTTTAGGAGCTTCAAAGTTTTGGACACATTTCATTTGCATTAAATAGAACAACAGAGCTGAGATATTCTTCTAAAATAATTCTTTTAACATCTTTGTGTTCAGCGGAAGAAAGTCAAACACATCTGGGATGGCATGAGGGTGAGTAAATGATGAGAGAATAAAACTTTTTGGGTGAATTATTCCTGGAAAGCAAACAATCAAAAATAAAAATGCAGCAGTAATTATATATTTTTTAAATAAATAACCTATAACTGTACATAGTATGATTATGACCCTTTCCGCTGTACCTTGTAACTCACATGTACATATGCATACCGTAGCATAAGTCCCACAAACAGCTCAAAACAAATTAAATGTGTTCATTCTTCATTACAAAAACATAGATGGGTCATTCTTGTTATGCAGTACCTTTTGAACCTTTAACTTTTAAATATAGTTGTGTTGTAACTTCAGAAAGTCTTGATTGTCACTGACAAATAACTTAACTTTCTTGTCGTTTCTCAACATAAAATATGTCAAATGCATTCAGAAGCTTGTAATCTGACACTTAGATGGACTACAGTTAAGATACTTTTGGGTCCTTTTTAAGCTTTAAAGTAAATATCAGGTGCTATTCTAATGAGCAGATGGACAGGGATATTCATTAAAACATCTCCTTTTGTGTTACACATAAAAAAAAAGAAAAAAAAAGAAAGACGTAGTGGTTTGGAACGACATGAGGGAGGGTTAATTATATAATTTTAGTTTTTGGGTGAACTCTTTAATTTAAAGTTGGAAGAGTGAAACGTTCTGGGAAAAGCTCTGAACATGTGTTTATAGACACCTCCTTGTTTGATATTTTATTATCTACGTATTACAATGACATTCATCCATTTTTTAAGAGTGGTAGTTTTTTTGGGATCACTGCATTTTGATGAGGATAGGCAAATGTGCTTCATAGCACGAATAACCCAGCTGCAGCACTCTTTCTAGAAGCCTTTGGGAAATTTGGCATCAATTTCTCAGGGCACCACATGAACTTAACTAAAGGTGAATCTAAGAGCACAATGACAATTGAATCCAGCAGCAGTCAATGATACTCTATAAGACCTTCATAAGACCCCTTAACAAGGCCACTGCATCATGTCAATATGGCTAAAGAAAGGTTAGCGTGTCAAACATGCAGCTAAACAAAAGAAGGACGAGCAATAGCAGAAGAGGTGGTCTCTGAGTCTATCTCTCTATGCCCTTCTGTCTGTCTCTGCTTGGTGCTTTGGGGTTCGGGCAGTTCCAGACTGGTCCCATGGCTCTGTCATATAAGATTATAATGTGTGAAAAAGGTTGCCTGAAGGCGTTTTCTCAGTCACAGCTGTCTGGCCATCTTTCAATGATGGCAGAAGACAAAATGAAAAGCTCTCAATTCCAGGCCTTTTGTACAGCACAGTTTGGATGTACTGAATTGAAACTGAGGAGTGAATTCAATAAACAGTTGTGCCTTTTTAGTGTGTGGCATTTCAGCACAAAAGCCTGTCATATTCACAAAGCATCCACAATCCAGTTTAAGCAGATGCAATATGCACTGATTTACCTCTACGGCGCCATGCATATTTAAATGAACTGCCATTCTGTTGAACACAAACACACCTACTATCGAAAGCCATGTCAATATTTAATCAAGTGCAGGATATGAATTATAAAAATCAACAAATTAGTTTGTACACTAGTTAAATTGCTAATTCTTGATATCAGGAATGGAAACACAACAAGTGAAAGTGCACATTTTTTGCATCAGTAATTACATTTGTACCTGTAAACACTGTAATTCTAGCTATCAAACATGATTTCATCACTAGTAGTAATTTGTTTGGATACGTTTGGATATTTGTACTAGTAGCAATGTAATTATTCACATCAAAATATGTTTTATACAAGTAAGAAGTGCATTGCTGTGTTCTACTCCATGCTGCTGCACACTGTCTGGCCATTTTCTTTTTTTAAAGCAAGAATGTATCTTGTATGAACATCTCCTTAGTTAATCCCCCACAGAGGATATCTCCTGACAGAAATCATGTACATGGCTGGCCTACTGCAATGCAATAAATATAATTTCATAAAGTGATCTCCTTAGAATGAGGGTCAACTTAATAACCGCATTTCTTCAGCTCCAGAGAATGAAGGATTTGAGTGTGTCCTAATAATTTTTATTCTTTTACCCTCAAATATTGTGTGAAAGTGTATATAATATTGTCACTGCCTACAATAATTGCAAAGAATCAACACAAATGACATCAAAACTAATTGCTAGATGATTTCAGCACACTTCACTGCTTTCTCTGGAATTTCTCATAACTGCCTCAGCTTCTAGGATTTAAATCCTAGGAGCTGAAAAATTTTGTTATTTTATTATGTATTTACTCACCCTCATGTCACTCCAAACCAATGTGACTTTCTTCTATGGAACACAAAAGGAGAAGTGTAAAAGAATGTCCAAGCAACTCCTCTCCATGGGGACTTTAGGACATTTAAGACAGTATGATTTTCAGTAAAGCTGAAACTTGACACTTTTTAGGGAACAAGGGCTGTCAAGGTCAAATATGAAAAAAAAAAAAGAAAAAATATATATATTATAATAATAATAATAAAACAGCACCATTAAACTATCAGGTAAGTAGTCTAAATGACTTGTATGCTACATTCCAAGACTTCTGAAGCCATCCTATAGCTTGATAAATGGACCAAAATTTGTTGATATTCACATAATCTCTGCTGTAGCGCTCATATCTTTTTGCACTTCTCCAAGAGTGGCCAGCAGATACTTTAACATCTCTCCCAGTGTTACTTACCACTCCCACCACTTCATCAATAAAACAGTTTCTATACTTTCTGATATCACTTTTAATATCTGTGGAAATCACCTTCATGCTCCCCCTCTCCCTTTCTTTCACTTCAGACACACCCGCAGTGGTGGGATTTTACTCAACAGATCTATAATTGCTTTTGCATAGTAACACCATTACATTATTACATTCAGTGAATGCCTTAAAAAATAAAACACATAAATCTCTCTCACTCACACACACACTCACACACAAATGCATGTATGCGAACAATAGAGCCTTCATGTCAGTGCACCCCTGTGACTCAGTGGGGTTTGAATAGTTATTTAACAATGAAAAGCTATATTCAAGAATGGGGACCCTCGCTGCTGCTGAGAAGTATACTTAAACTTTCATCTTTGTGACTTGAAGTGCTGCAGCTGATGAGAGCCACAACAAACGGAGGTAATCCCACACGCAATCTCTCTCACTTTCCCTCTCTTCCCTTACCTTTCTCGCTCACAAACACATACACGCACCCATATGCAGTACCTTGTTACTCCAGTAAGAGCTCGAAGTAAAACAGCGCAAGCCTCCGTTGCTAAAGTGACTTTTTCGAACTGGTAACGAAGGCTTGGTCTGCATCAAAACAAGATGCTGAATTCATGGTGCATGAGCAATATTTGACTCCTGCCCATTGAATTATGTAAGTGATAATGTACAGTCAGTCAGTTGTCACAATATGAACCCAGACAGGGTGATCAGGACCCCGACACAAACCAGAAATCAACATTTGGTTTGCGTCAAAGTTCTGTTGGTCTGAAAATGACCATCTGCCTGTCCATTACCCAGCCTACTCGCCAAATAAACAAATAAATGGACATGAAACAATGATTTGAAATTGAAGTTATGTGAGAAGAACTAAATAATTGAACAGCTGTAATCCACCTCCGGTTTGCGTTGGAAATCTGAAAATAGAAACTAAAAGCGCCGAATCACTGAAACTGTCTCCATCGCTCCACACACCGTCTGACTGTCATGAATCACGTTACATCACGTATACCGAGATTTGTATTTGCATCTTTATTTTTTAATTGATTTTTGCATCCGTTTCAAGTATCTTTGCCCTCTCTGTGTCTAACTGCACAGCTAGTCAGAATTACTACTGCAATGCACCTTAATATTCGTACACATTTAATTCATGCACATTTTTAAAACAAATCGTCATATTCTTAATTACAGCATACCTGAAAGTGTAAATTCAAGAATGTTTAATTGTTTGCCACTAACTCTCCCTCCAGTGGCCATAATAGCATGTTTCGAGGGCCGAACAAGTGCTCATTCATTAGAGTAGGAATGTACGTGTAATTTTGTGCATGCAGCAATAAAAAAAAAAAGATTTAAGACTAAGATCGACTGATTTAGACTGGTGGCCGATCGATTGGTGCACCCCCACTTAATATCTTGCTTCCTCTAGAACCATTCCGTAATCAGCAGCAGTTACATGCCGCTAACCAGAAATTAACACCCCAGTCACCAAGCATGATTCAGGCATTGGCAAGATCCCTCATCCTTGGCTTCTTCTCCCCTTAGTGGTGTCCGCACCTGAGCTTGCAGCTTAGGTGATGGATGAACTGAACACAGATATCTGCCTTGTCATCTATTGATGGCTTTTAAAGTACCCGAGGGGGAAGTCAGGCTGTAGGCCTTACCTCAAGCCCAGCAAGAGCCGACTCACCAGTCCCTATTTCTGCTGACATCCATCATCTCTCCCACGCCTCGCGTACCCTCATCATGTGAGTAATGAGACGCGGCTTTGAGAATCCTAATGGATCTCCAATCTCTTTACCCTTCTCAAACACTAAAAAAAACATACTGAGGCCTACTTTGCTCTTTCAAGGTATCCTTGCCCACAGTAATCGGAAGAGAAGTTGAACAGATTAATGGTTATGAAAGATGCATCAGTCAAAGTACATGCAATACCTTTTAGCTGTAGTCTTGCTTAAAAGGCTAGCATTAGTGCTGGATGGTTATATCCAAAAGGTGTTCCAGTCAAATTTTTGAGACAAGAGTATTTTGATCGCACCTTCCACAAATAAAAAATAGCAAAAATATTGCAATGTTGCAGAAATCACACATTCACTCTAAATTTGGTCATTCCAATCAAGTCACCCCTTCAGCAAATAATTTGCTTAAAACTTAATATACCGGTACATATTATTTTATTTTCTGTAAAATGTCTTCAGGACCACCTTGGGGGCATCTTCAGGAAAATTAAGTGTATGATGCCTCTGGTTTTACTTAATGCTCAACTTTTTTACTTTACGATCAAAACTATAAATTGACAGTTTGTGGATTTTGCAGATACAGATAACTAAGTTGGTAGAAAGTTAATTGGGCAATATAAAAATCTAGAATCTAGAAGTCTAGAATGTAAATAAAAAATAAATCTCAATCTTTCCTTACTGCGGGCACAGACATGACTGGGATTTAAAAAGTGTCCTACATTTCATTCAGCGCTTCATCTCTAAAGGCGAATTAATGAGAGAAAATGGAATTATATTTTTAAGGTGGGAAAATATACTAGTGCTCTGTGCCTTTACGAGTGTGCATGCATGCTAAACAGTGTCTTTGCTGCAAGGAGAGAGATGAAGAGAGAAGTACACCAGTAGAAGTCCAATAGAAAGAAACTGTTGGTTTCTTGTGTTCCATCTTCCAATGTGCAGATTACTACTTTTCACCAAGATGTTAAAATGAAAAAAAAAAGAAATTGGGAACTTTGCGCACCGTGAACACGGAAAATGCGGGGATACTTTTTTCCAGCTATTTTCTACACTTTGGTAATTGCTGCTGCTAAGACACTTGGAAAAGAGCGAGGAAAGTTCTAGGAGAGTGTGCTCGGTGCCTGCACACTCTTGCATACAAGAATGGCCTTGGCACTTCCAGTATATTATACACTTGAGCATCTTTGTGAGCTAAATTGTGCTCACTGAGTGCTTGGTTAAAAGAGTTTGTTCACACTGTGTTCATTTTTGTACTCTCTCGCTTGTTGTCTGCTTGCACAAACATTATACTGTAAATGCAGCACTAGCCCAATCGGGCAAGTGACTATTCTAGCAACTGGCCTGAATCTCTCTGGCCCCAGTCCATCGAGGAGTCCTTATCGTAGAGCCCTGACACGGACATAAAATGTTGATTTGCATTCAAAATGTGTAATTATTTGAGAAGAATTAAATTGACTCCATGGTATCCAGATATGTGGATGTTACTGAGAAATATCATATCGCTAAATGACGCCACTGACCAATCAGAACAGATTATTCCAGAGAGCCATGTAATAAAGTTATTTTATTCACATTGCATTGTAAATCAGGCTTGTGCTCGGTGCAACTATTTAAAGACACATGGAGCAACATTATGCAAGAGGCTTTGAAGCAACACAGTTTGTAAATTAGCAAATAAAAGCAGCAATATATCTTATCATTTGAAGTTCATGTCTTGAATCTATATGTAAAATAAAAAAACTGCCCTCTTCCAAATTTCATTGTAATACAAAAACTAAATATTTTCTTAGATCTACACTTTCCCTTAATTTTGCACATATAACCCATATCTTTTGCTCACCAAAGCACTTAATAGATGAAAATTCCATACCTTTCATTAAAGTAAAGTGTCTCAATAGCCAATGGCTTGATGACAATTATCTCTGCCTGACTGTAGTTTGATGCAGTGAGGGTTAATGCCTTTCACAGTTTAGTGTCAACCTTGAGAGCCCTCCTACTCTAGAACCAATCCATCTCCATCAAATACCACCATCATGTCAAAGTGTTTTGCCAGGGAGAGCCATTAACTGATTTTATCCCAAGGTGAAAGAAACCAGCCCAGTTACTGAATGTTTATGCCCATTGCGGAGCCTCTTCAAAGGGCCCTAGATAAATTAAGCAATTAATTGTACTCATAAATAATTACTATTTACCATTTATAAGACCATAAACAGTTTATGGTGTGATATACATTATGTTGCATCTGCTTCAGATATAATGTTGGGAGTCTAAAAAAGAAGAAAAAGCTATTTGTTTTATAGAATAACATCATGATTAGCAAATGCAACAGGGCATGAAAGGAAATCTAAATTTGCATTTCCAGAAGGAAACACCAGTGCTTACAAGACAGCAAAGAATAGTGTTTTATGTAAGTTTAGGTTTTAGGCCTTGGTTCTGTGTAAATGAACGCATTAGAGTCGAGTTGCCTTTGTCATAACACTTGGCACATGCCTTATTTTCAGATAAGTCATAATGATTTTGAATTGTAAAATTGTGATTTCTTTTTTTTTTATATATGCAAGGAGGCACAACCAATCATAAGTCAGTATGCAAATATATGAAGAAGAAAACGATAATAACAACCATAATTCAGCGGGGCAAAAAAGCAGATCGGTATCAAAATATCGGACTTGAGGAGTAAATGCAGCCTAATAGATAAGCTGCAGTCTAGTACTAGTACGCAAGTAATTTATGTAGTTGTGTTATATTCATTCAACTTCTGAATGCACACTTGAATACTTCACACTGCTGTCAAAAACTTAAAGCACTGTTTTCTTAAATGCTGTGTTTGTCCTACTGTTTTCATTTGTCCTTTGTTTCTATGTTCTTACTTTATTACTGACCATTTACTTGCATTGAATAATAATTACTTGTGAACTTGAAACAAAGTTTACACAGTTGTTAGTATTTTGTTGTGTATTGGGTTGCAGCGGTATACCAATTTCACGGTACACCAAGGTTTGAAAATTGACGGTTATCATACCATTTACATATCTACAGTATTCAGGAAAAAAATGCAACCGGACGGAGAATCTCACGTGCGCGTGCTCATCTCCTTTATTCCTTGTCTGCCTGTCAGATTTGTCAACTTGCGACACACGCGTGCACGCAGAGGATAAAATGTCTGAGAGAAGCGAGTTGAGGGGGTCTGACATGAGTTTGTGTGTGAGTTAAAGCAGTGTTTCTCAACTGGTCTATTTGGACTGGGGGAAAGAACAATGCCATGGTTCTCCCATTGAAGATATTTCGGCGGCTGCCCAAGTGATAGACTATTTAGGACTGTCGACGCAGATTTAATAATAATCTTGCAAACAGCTAAAGCAGACATGGGCAACATACGGCCCGCGGCTCATTTATCGTAAAAGCGTTTTTTTTTCATTGGATATTTCAGTTAACTTGCATTGGGACCTAATGCATCTCCACAAGCAAGTGGCTCCCCATTTGAGATTTATACTTGCGCAAATTGGACATATTCCGCCTAATGTTATACTTATTTTGTGCAATCTGGCAACCATGCACGTCTCGTTTTATCCTTTGAACAAACTTAGCGATCTGTAGTGCAATATTCTGCTCAAGGAAACGTGTTATACGGCTACTCTGGGTCCATTCTTGAGGCTGCTTGTGATGTTTGGTGCTACTAATTTTGCAAGTAAACCTTCAGTGATTAAATTAAATACAAAAGTAGATCTCGGCATCACTGACACACGGAGGGGTAATCATTGACATGCAAGCAAAAGCAAGCCAGAGATGAACATGAAAATTGTATTTTTATTTGCAAAGTAAACTCGCCCGCTTTGAAAATTAAAAACAACATTTTTATTATTATTAAAACTGAATAAATTAACAGGGAAGTACAGATGGCAAAATACATTTATAATCTCCGCCTTTATTCAGTTTTTTAATGCCTGATAGAAAAGTATATTTTATATTTTGACAAAATGTTTCTGTTTCATTTGAAATAATCTAAAAGGTAGAATCTATTAGACCTCATTTTATATCACCCGTTGCAGTTTTAGTTGTGTTCAAGATGTGTTTCAGCTAGTATTTATTTTTCATAAATACTTTAATTATTATTATTACTATTATATAAGACTAGCACACTGACCTAACCATGGTAATGAGGAGACTTTCCTTGTGTGTAATGTATAAATACTCATATGTAAATATGCTCTTCAATTTTAAAAAGGGGGAGAGAAAACTTCCTGTAGATTTTGTTGTTGACATCAACAACAAAAATAATGTCACTTGATGCATGTCCTTGTACTGGGAATCCATGAACAAATCTATGCAACATAAAAGGAAATGCGATCCAGGGTACATTAAATACAGGTTATGTTTAATCTATGGCAGGTCGACACTTGATTTCTAATGTAAAATCTGTCCTGAAGCAAAACCAGTTGAGAACCACTGAGATAAAGGGACAGACAGGAGCAGTCTGTGTTAATTATTAATAATCAGAGGACATTACTTTAAAAGCTCACACAGCTGATGTTGTTTTTCATTTAGTAGTTAATTTAACATAAACTAACATGCTTTAGTTATATAACATACAAGTTATAGTTACATTATATTTTTTATCATGTTTATAATTCTGTTAGATTTCTTATTTTTTCTATTTATTTTATTTTCAAAAGGGAGACTTTTTTTACACATACTTCAATACAATAAATGGTTTCAAGTTTCAATTATAATAAAGTGTTTGCTCAAAAATAAATAAATAAATAAACCCTTCTGTTTTCACTGATAATAGTAATTGTGTAATACCGTATACCGTGATACCGTGAAACCGTGATATTTTCTGAGACGGTTATCATACCGTGAAAATCTCCTACCGTTGCAACCCGAATACCCACATTAATCGAATCAGGTGAAGTCACATTAAAACCAGGATCATATCAAGAGTTTGTGAATTTGAATAGAATCTGGAAAATAGTATCAATGCCCACCCTATAAATTAATTTGTTTTCAAACTTAAATCATACATTTCTTTAAATATTTACAAATGGCAAAAATAGATACATCTAAAACTGCACATTAAGTTTGGGCTGATTTAATAGCACAAGTGCAATACTTAAAGCAATAGTACACCCAAAATCTTCTCACATCATTAATCTTCTTTTTCATAGAAGTTGTCCAAACTACTCCAGTCGTTAAATCCATGTCTTCAGATTTAATATAGTAAGTGTGGTTGAAAACAGATCAATATTTAAGTCTTTTTGAACTATAAATCTTCACGTTCTTTTATATTTCCAAATTCTTTGTTTTTTGGCGATTCACATTCGTCGTGCATATCGCCACCTACTGTTCAGCTAGTCAAAGGTGGACATTTATAGTAAAAAAATTAAAATAATAATAATTATTGATCCGTTTCCGACACACAACAATCATATAACTTCAGAAGTCACGGATTTAACCACTGGAGTCTTTTCTATTACTTTTATGCAACCTGTATGTGCTTTTTGGAGCTTAACAGTTCTGGCCACAATTCACTTGAATTGTACACTGCAAAAAATAATTTTTGTCATTTTTCCAAATTATCAAAACATTCTTAAAACATTATTTATTTACTTGTCAAGCAAAAGAGCATAATATATTACGTCTTGTTTTAAAAGAAATCTTGGACCTAATGAGTGGAGATATTCTTCTAAAAATGTTCATTTGTGTTCTGCAGAAGTCATACACATCTGGGATGGCATGAGAGTGAGTAAATGATCAAATAATATTCATTTTTGGGTGAACTAATCCTTTAAAAGTTTGGGGTTTAAAACAAACCGTAACCAGTATGGAATATCAATACAATACAATTTCACACAATGCAACTGGGAAAAAAACAAAACGAAAAACAAAAACAAAACTTTAGATTAAAGGCATTTGAAGGAAGTGCGGCATATCCTTTAATCACAGAACTGTAGTTAAAATAGAGTCATTCGCTGGAGACCAATGATTTCTTCTGGTCTTTTCGAAAATACTTTGTTGTGCAAAAATCTAAAATTAAAAATAAATCAGTGTGAGGAGTTTAGATGGTAAATTGATATGGATTAGAGCTATTTAACTGCCCTCTAAATAGGTGATAATGATGTTTGATGCTACAGCAGGTGATGTAGGTGGTGCCTGTTCTGCCACCTGTGCTTAATCATGTTTGAACAAATGATATTGTACGCATCAGTGTCCTTGCAAACATACAAAAATGTGCTCTACGTAGGAATACGAATGAGACCACCCTGGATTTCTGGTTTCTCTGTGTAATGAACGTGTTTAGGTCATTATACACACACACACACACACACACACACACACACACACACACACACACACACACACACACACACACACACACACACACACACACACACACACACACACAATAATTTCATGTGTGCCTGATTGCCTGGGTGAGTGTAATATATGCAAATGTGTTTCATAATCTAGTGAGCAAGTCATACACACTAACAGCCTAAGCACTGTACTATAGAGACTATCTTTTTAATATATTCCTTATTACTATCAATCGAGGGCAGTGTAAAGTGTAGGCACGGCTCCCAGGTCATAAACAGTATTTACACTCAAACAAGTTCCCAAAATAGGATCCGTGAGGAGACATAGTGCTGCCCATGTTTCCACTATTGGTAGTTGACATTATCTTTTATTTACCTGACATTTTTACAACCTGTTACAAAGAAAATATTCTGCATTAAGTAGCACCGTGTCTTCAACACAATGTTAAATTGACTTGTATGAAACTGTGAACTGATTTCAGTCAAATACAACACGATGCACTTGATTTAGAAGTTTAAAAACATGTCAAACTTGTCACACCATACACTACTTATAGATTAAGTAATTTCTGCGGCAACAGCGTCACCAAACGTAACTGCAAAAATAGTAACTGCTTTCAATATTTGCTTCCCGAATTATGAAAGCCATGGGGAGGTGCAAAAGAATTAAAGGATGGTTAAAATTGTGAAAAACCCTTCCTTTTATTATATTAATAACAAACATTTAATTATAAAATAAATTGTATGCATGTTATATGTTAACTATCCATTTGCATTATGACAATGCATTATGCAACTGCACACATTTCCTCATGAGCAATCATTGCATTGTCATATGATATCACATCCTGTTGAATGAGCTAAGGTAAAATTGAGCAAAGCATATGAGTGTGACAGAGGGAGGGGGAGGTGCATTTACTTCCCTGGATTGTTGGGTTTGTATGGGTGATCTATATCAGAGAGTGACATAGTGTATTAATCTAGAGGGGGGACGGCTGCCAGGGCAAGGGCATATCTCTTCTCATTGATATGTTTGCTGCAGCTCAGTAATCAATCGCCGACAGCACTCAGCCAGCAGATTGGCTGCTGCTGTCTAAATGGCAATGTACCATAATTACGAAATCTGATGGAGAAAGTTTATACTCTCAAGAGCCAGCTGTGTGTATGGTGCGTGTTTGGGATGGGTGGTGTATTCACAGTTTGTAAAGATTAATGTGATAGCTCTACAACCCAGATTTCTGTAATTTACTCTTCAATCATTGCTAAGCCACATGGAACCTGTGTATTAAAATATAAGAAACTGATTTTAAAAGGATACAGTGTTAAAGTTATAGTTCACAAAAAAATTCCTCTCATCACTTACAAACCTTTGTGTTGATCCAAAGTTTTAAACACAAAAGGAGACGAGAGCAGAAAGCTAGCATTTCCCTATTCAATTTCATTGCATTTTTATTCCCATAAAATGAAAGTGAATGGTGACTGGAGAAACATGAGGGTGAGAAAGTGACGATGACCGAATTAAATTTGATCTGGGTTGAAATATCAGTTTAAATGGAGCTGACAGACATGTACCCTAATTGGTTTTTACGAAAAGCATCATCAAATTAGCCATACTATCTAATAAATTAACAAGTAAGGGGTTGAGTTGTTTAAAACTTAGTGTATATACGGTTATAATTTTATGGAATTCTGTGTTGGTTAAAATCTCTGGTGGATTCAGTGGAATTCTGCTGTTGCAGTCTGTGCGTGCCTACTTAACGTAGTTTACCGTTAACTATGAATGTTTAAATAAGCACATTTTATATGCTTTGCAATATAACAATCAACAGTAAACCTATCTTTAAAAAGTTCTAGAAAAATTACATTTGCAGTACAAACCAAATTTGAGCTTTTTTTTTTTTTTTTTTTTGACATGGCATAAAAATCAGGTATACAGTTCTGAATTTATCTGGTTTGAGAAGTACCAGAGTAACTGGAATGGAGTTACGTAATTAAGATAAATAATAATAATAATAATAATAATAAGGTAACTGTATTATGTTAGTTACATAAACATAAGACGTAATGAGATTGCAATAACATTTTGTAAAAATTGGGATTACTTGTAGGATTACAATTTTTAGTTTATATACCCAGCAGTTCTGGATCACTTGGTCTCCGCTTATCTCATTGAAAATGAATGAAACATTTTCTGCACAGCTTTCCGAGGCTTACAAGTACATGTGTTTGATCTCGCCTCAGGATGTGCACATGACACCTCTCACAACACCACTACTGAGAAAATTCTATCATTTCTTGAAAACAATGCCATCATGTTCACTTTGTAAGATCACTGCCATTGTTCATATAACATTGTTTTGTTGTATTACAGAAGACATTTAAAAGGATAGTTTACCCCATAATGACAATTCTTTCATCATTTACTCACCCTCATGTTGTTCCAAACTCCTTTTATTTTATTTGTTCTGTGGCTCACAAAAGGAAATGTTAGATCTTGGTTACTTTTTACTCACTTTATGGGCAAAAGATGCTTTGAAAGTGACCTGTGACTGTCAGTGCCCAACATTCTGGCTAGCATCTCCTGTTTTGTTCCATGTTAGGAAAAAGTCATATAGGTTTGGAACTGCATGAGAGCATAAATGTTGACAGAATTTTAATTTTTGGGGGATAACTATCCTTTAAGTAATTTTTACTAAAGTTAATGCCTTGTGAAATTTTAAACGTAACTAAAAGTAATCATATTACATTTTATATTTTGATATTTGGATTAGATGCAAGAAAGTAGTAATTTCTAAAAGGAATTACTTTTAAAGTAACCCTTTAATTTCAGGAATTAACCTGCCCACTTTGTTGGTTCTGAAACTGCCTCCACATTTATCTAGTTATATTTACTGCAAAAACACTTATTTGGCATGCATCATGTATATTGTAATAATGTTTATGTATTGGACATTTCGTGCATGTACTGGACAAAACAAAGTACTACTACACATTCTGTATTTTGAAAACCTTATTCAGGGAAGTAATCTTTTTTGTGGGACACTTCTGGAGTGAAAGAGAAAGAGAGAAAGCGAAAGCATGAGATCTGGTGCCAAGTGCCAAGTGGGTGTCCTGAAATATTCATGTCCAAGTTCTCGCTTGGGAACACAAGGAGTCCTCCCAGCTTGTTTTACGTGACCCAAAGGAAAAGATAAAAAGTCAGGAGAGCATCATTGTTTGCATTTGTATGTATAAATGTTCACGTTTACAAAGCACCAGGGGGGTTACTGTGCAGCCACCACAAAACAAGCAATCCCTGGGAATCAAGAATAGCTTCTTAAAAAGTGCAAATAAAACAAGCCCATTTTTTTTATATAGATATTGTCCTCTCACACTGCAGATGCACACAGCTATCTTTGTTAAACCATGACAGGAAACAAGATACCATCTACCCTTCACAGAGTCATTCAATTATTGGCAATCAATGTCCATTGTCCTCTCATCTGTTTTAAACTGAAGCTTACGTGTTTTTCAGTTTATCAGCCAATAAATTGCAGAGTTTCTTGGTCACGGTGTAGGTGAAGAGATATTTCCTGAAGTACAGGTGCTATAATATATTTATGGCACATTGCATGCACTACAGATCTCACAAATCTGCTATTTTGCTCTTTCTCATAGTGTTGTATTTGAAGCGGATCATTGAGGCTATGATTCATAATGTTTGTCAGTTGAGGACACTATTGTGCCACACTGTTGAATTTGACAGAAACAGGAACAAACAATGCTGCTCTTTTGCTCGATTTTGTTCTCAAAATTAACTTTGGAAACTGGGGTTTTGGAATGAGGGGGCATGGCTAATTCAACGGCTCAGTCACATGAAAGCTTCAGAATGCGAAAATTGCTTATAGCTCCTTTAAGTTCTCACATGGATTTGCTTCAGGACAAAGATTTTATGTTGGACGTTAAGTGGCGACCAACACAGTGCCAACATTTTTAATCGTATCAAAGTGTTTATGCATCTATAAGCAATTTAGCCATGCCCCCTCATGGGGCAGTGGTGGCTCAGTGGTTGAGGCTCAGGGTTACTGACCAGAAGGTCGGGGGTTCAAGCCCCAGCACCACCAAGATGCCACTGTTGGGCCCTTGAGCAAGGCACTTAACTCCAGGTTGCTCCGGGGGGATTGTCCCTGTAATAAGTGCACTGTAAGTCGCTTTGGATAAAAGCATCTGCCAAATGCATAAATATAATAAATATATCTGAGCTGTTTTGGAATTGTTTTTCTATGAAAACATGCACTAGAAGGACATCTTTGACCACTGCACCATGTTTTGCTGTTTTTTCAGCATCTCACGCAAGAACGCAGCATTTTTAAGATGGTGTAAAGTTAAAAGAAAACAAGTCAAGAGACACCTGCGTTCTGCAATGAATGTTTTCGGGCTGAACGGCGACTTTCTTGATTGTAGTTGTGAGACAAAATCATTGTTACGCTTATGTCGATCATAACTTCAGGATTGATTCCATACGCACACAGAACTCTAAATAAGTGGTTTCACTCCTGCATTTAGATACGGTTGTCAAAAGGGTTGCACAATTAATCTTGATTTAACCTCAATCATGTTTTCTGTCTCTTGTAGGTTAATTAAGCATAACCCTCAGCGATATTAGTGAGCTAACAAGCAGAAATTATAGCCAGGTAAAGTTGCTAATAGTTGTTAATTTTCTTTATATGCTGTGTCTATGGATGACAGACCAAATCACAAGCTCTTTTGCAGTCTAACGTCGAGAAACAACGCACACACTTCCTTAATTTTTCCATCAAATAAAAAATAAATACAAATAATTATTATTATTAAAAATAATATTAAAATATTTTATAGTGGGCTTAAGTGTCAAACCCCCCAAAAAAAGCATTTATTTGTCCAAATCGTGCATCCCTATGATAAAAAATAAAATAAAAAATTCATAAATCATAATAATCAATTGACAGAATATCAGACAAATAAAAATTTGCAACATAATCGTAATTATCGTTATTATTTTAATCATTATTGTCAACTATTATGGTTACTAACCAAACTTTGCAGTGTGTACTTTGCGGCTACATAGTACTTCTGCAGGAGAAGTAATACTTTTACAGCATCAGGGAGCTTCACCGTTGATATGTTTTTGACCCAAATGCATATTTTTGCCCAGGCTGTTAAAAAAAAACTAAAGAAACATGCTAAAACATCCTTGTGCCCTTAGCCTTTTTCTCAAGGTGTAGAACCTCTTCTCACCTTGTATTTTTGAGTGTGATCCATGAAGCTTGCTCAGCCAACACACTCATTTTGTAGTCAGGTGGGCAAATGCCCTGCAGAATTACACATTCAGATGGAAGTGATGTGTTGGGGATAAAAGAATATGGTGTGAATGGTACTCTGTTATGTAACATAATAGAATTGTAACAGATCAGGCCTGGTGTAATATTCTGTTAATAATAACACAAGTGATAAAAATAGTGACACAACAAGTGATAAAGAATGTATGAGAATGGGCTGACCAAAAGTGTATTGAATTAAAGCACTTCGGTAGCTGGAATTGTGACCCAGCAGTTGTGCCATGGGGTTTATGCAGGCAACGTGACTTAAAGGAATTCCATCTCGTGCTTCGATAACGTATGTAATACAGACAGAACAGCTGTGATCGGAGTTCGGTTCAGACATGTTGCTAAGGTGTGCTGACAGTGTTATATTTAAAGTGCTCCAGGTGTACTTCAGCTGCACATTTGCACATTAATTCCAAATATTTTTGACCATTACAAGTGTGTAACCATATCTAAAGTAACCCCTAGAACTGTGTGGAACGAGGAGCAGATAAGAGCATTTCCTTCCTTCAAAATCAAGGCTTGAGACTATATAGCAATTCTGTGTGCTCAATTATTACAGAAATACATTACGATTATATATTACTATAAGGTATGGGAGTATAACAATGTTAATGATAATAATAATAATAATAATAACAAAAATGTAAAGAATGGATCTTAAGAGGATGCAAGTGTAAACATCCTACAGAGTAAATGTTTCTATTAGCAGAAATTGTTTTTTTGGCAAAACACGACTAAAAAAAGAAACAATTTACAAGTTTGTAGTTCTCGTTTTTGTTTTCCAGTTGATTTGTTCCATTATTGACATTGAACCAGTTTAAAAACTTGCATGCTTCTTTGAACGATAAGTCTTATTTTCTTCAAAGTATTTGTTCTGTTATTTGTATATTTTCCATCTTTAAAAATAGATATATTTTCCATTTGAAAGGATACACGACTTTGGTGTTGTCTGTTCTTTGTTTGATGTTTAAAGGGCAATGTAGTGGGCTGCATTCTACTTGATATCTTTTTCTTCAATATTGTTCACATGTTGGAATATATAGATACATAACTCCACAACATTATTTGAAAGATAAAACAAACAATCAAACCAACCAACAACAACAAAAAAGCAAAAATCAGCATAAGCTTATTATTTTTTGCTGGTCTTAACTGGTCTGCCAGCCTTGTTTAGCCTGATTTTTGCTGGCTTTACAGAGGTTTTGTGCACTATAATATTTTTTTGTGCATGAGCTTGAAAACGACATACCCAAAGTAAAACTCTTCCAGTTATAGAACCCTTTGGTCTACAAACACAAACGTCTTGGTAACCTCCATTCCCTGATGGAGGGAACAAGACGTTGTGTCGATGTAGTGACACTAGGGGTTTCCCTTGAGAGCCTCGTTACCTCTCATCTTTGAGAAAAGGCCAATGAGAATTGGCGAACATATTTGCATGCTCCTCTCTGGACATATGGCTATAAAAGTAGGGAAGCGTGCTTCTGTTCAAACAGGTTTTGAGATGAGGAGCCAAGAGAAATTTCAGCGGCTAGTACGGTGTTGTGGCAAGAGGGACACAACGTCTCGTTCCCTCCATCAGGGAACAGAGGTTATGACAGTAACCAAGACATTCCCCTTCTGTCACTCACTCGACGTTGTATCGATATAGTGACAATAGGGGTCCCTATCTAAAAACGGCACAACACTGAACCACGTTACGTGGACTGCTGACACATACGACACATCCATGAGGGGGGTGGGGGCAATGTAACTAGAATGGCCTTATGGCCGCGGCCTTTTCTCTCTCTATGTTTTCTTTCTTGACTGGAGGAATACAGCGCACATCTTCACCTCAGGAGAGGGGAAAGGCGCTATGAGCAAGTGATACATCCGGCCAGCTGTTCCGTATTACCGAATTGTACGTGTTCAGCCCTGACAAAACACGGGACAAGAACGGCTCAACCCGGAGATTCGGAGATCTCGAAGGTATTGGGTATTGCCCAGACCGCCGCTCTGCAGATATCTGCTAGAGAGGTGCCATTGGCCAGTGCCTACGAGGATGCTACACTCCTCGTAGAGTGTGCTCGAACCCGCAAGAGGGCGGGCACGGCCTAGGTCTGGTAGGGCAATGCAATGGCGTCCATGATCCAGTGGGCAAACCTCTGTTTGAAGACAGTGTTCCCTTTCCGCGGCCCACCAAAGAAGACAAAGAGCTGCTCAGAGCATCTAAAGCTCTGGGAGCGGTCCAAATAGGTGCGCAAAGCACGCACAGGACACAGCAACGCTAAGGCTGGGTCTGCCTCCTCCCCGGGTAGTGCTTGCAGGTTCACTACCTGATCCCTGAAAAGGATCGTAGGAACCTTGGGCACGTAGCCCGGTCGGGGTCTCAGGATGATGTGAACTCCAGGCAAGTGTCGCTGACAGAGAATGCTTGCAGGTCCCCAACCTTCTTGATGGAAGTGAGCGCAATCAGGAGGTCCATCTTCAAGGAGAGGGTCTTTAGTTTGACTGACTCAAGCGGCTCAATTGGGGCTCTCCGTAGGCCTTAGAGGACCATGGAGAGATCCCATGAGGGGAACAGGCATGGCCTAGGAGGGTTCAGCCTCCGGTGCCTCTATGGAACCTGATGATCAGGTCATGCTTCCCTAACGACTTACTGTCCACTGTGTCGTGTTAAACTGCTATGGCTGCTACATAAACCTTCGAGGTGGAGGGGGACAGCCGCTCCTCCAGCCTCTCCTGCAGGAATGAGGGCACTGATCTGACTGAGCCTACAAACAGCAAAAACCGCAAAGACAAGCAAATCCACATAGGCTGGTTTAAGATGTTTTTAAACAGACTAATTATTGAAGTTGGCAGGAAACTAAAAGGTTTGACTCACTGCTTTAAAAAATATTTTAAACAAAAAGGAACCATACATCTTACCTGTTCTTGCTTCACTGATTATGCAGCTTTCTCAGAGAAATCTATTATAAAACAAGCAGAAACATGAAGATAAAATGAGCAAACATTTATCACAGCAATCTAAACTATGCACATTTTCTAAAACATGTTCTAAAACATTACAGCCTTAAACGAGATAAATACCTCATTCAGCGACTAACAAAAATAAAGTAGCATTATGTTCAAACGTGCTAACAAAGTTTTCAAACACTGTGATACACACAAGCTGAATTTACAAAAAAGTGATGCACGTGCACCTGATCTGATCAGTGCATACCTCGTATTGATTGGACTACAGTGTAAATCTTTAAAATACAAAAATAAACCCACAGTTTAAGTCAGAAGTTTACATACACCATAGCCAAATACATTTAAACTCAAAATTTCTGATATTTAATTGTAGAAATCATTACTTGTCTCAGGTCAGATAGGATTACTACTTTATTTTAAGAATGTGAAATGTCCAAATAATAGTAGAGAGAATGATTTATTTTCATTATGGTTAGCCTTCCACAAGCTTCTCAAAATAAGTTGCTGGATATTTGGCCCATACATCCAGACAGAACTGGTGTAACGGAGTCAGGTTTATAGGCCTCCTTCCTCGCACACGCTTTTTGATTTCTGACCACAAATTTGACTGAGCTTTAACATCATGGCTGATGTCTTGAGATGTTTCTTCAATATATCCACATAATTTTACATTTTCTGTCTATATATTCTAGGATTGATTTGCACTGTTCGCACCAAACTACGTTCATTTCTAGGAGACAGAATGCGTCTCCTTCCTGAGCAGTACGGTCCCATGGTGTTTATACTTGCATGCTTTTGTTTGTACAGATGAACGTGGTACCTTCAGGAACTTGGTCCCAAGGATGATCCAGACTTGTGGAGGTCCAAATTTCTTTTCTGAAGTCTTGTCTGATTTATTTTGATTTTCCCGTGATTTCAAGCAAAGAGGCACTCAGTTTGAAGGCAGGCCTTAAGATACATCCACAGGTACACCTCCAACTGACTCTAATTAAACAAATAGCCTATCAGAAGCTAATTGGCTAATTGCTAAAGGCTTGGCATCATTTTCTGGAATTTTCCAAGCTGCTCAAAGGCACAGTTAACTTCTGCTAACTGCAAAATTCTGACCCACTGGAATTGTGATTTAGTCAGTTAAAAGTTAAACAATCAGTCTGTAAACAATTTCTGGAAACATTACTGATGTCATGCACAAATTAGATTTGACAAAACTATAGTTTGCTAATATGAAATCTGTCGAGTGGTTAAAAAATTTGTTTTAACAATTTTAACCTAGGTGTATGTAAACTTCTGACTTCAACTGTATCAACCAAACCTGGCCCGACCATTTCTGACAAACACACACACACACACACACACACACACACACACACACACACACACACACACACACACACACAAAAAATCAGTGTTGTGACAGCTAACGATTAACAAACTTAGTTAAGTCTTCCTGTTCAGCAAATTAAACCAAAAGACCATCTGCACCACAAGTAACACCTTCTGTTGGATTTGGAGCTTGCAAGTCAATGGCAATAATAAAAAACTCCCATTTCAAAAGAAAAACTAAAGCAAATGTAATGACACCACGCAAGCTCAACAAGACAGGTAACTGATGTGGACCACATGGGGTGGAGAGTGACGTCACTGCTCCTGAAACGTTTCTTGTTATATCTAAGAAAGCGAAATATGTATAAAGTAAATTGTTATGGCACAAACCAACACAAATCGAGCACAAATGAATGACAACGGTTAGGAGCGGTGGAGATTGACGTCACACAGCCAAAAGAAAAATTATAATTTAATATCTCAAATACCAAACCAGCACAAACACACATCTAGATTTAATTATATGTGGTGCAAACTTCATGAAGTTCCCTGTAGCGCATATTTGCATAAAAAAAAAATGAGAAACAGTTCAGACGGTTGCAAAAAATATTCAAAGTGAATGGCAACTTATACTCCAATAATTGGTTTAAAAATGCAAGCTACCCTGCACCTGGGTGTGCAGGGTATGCAAATATGCAAATAAGTTTGTAAACCCCGGATTAACGTTTGTACAGTGTGAAACATAGGAACATGAACACCCAGGATTAATTATTTATCAAGGGTAAAGTATGAACATTGTGAAACAAGAAACAGGATAACCTAAAATTCTGTTTACCCTGGGTTTAGAATAAACCGTGTTTAACAATTTCAAGTGTGAAAAGCCCTGTTGTGTAATCCTCATCAATAAAAGAGGCCAAAGGGCCAAAAAGAAAATCAAAAAGCACTTCAGCAAGTAGTAAAAAGGAATTTTATCCGGCTAATTTAGGTTTAAAATATAAACAAATTAAAAACTACACAGCACTCTCTGCAGAGATCGTTTGACAATATACCAATATATGTGCACCCGAATGCTCAAGAACAAAAATTGCTCCAACAATATGAATATTTGTGAGAGGCCTCAGTGCTGCTGCAAGCAGAAGTCTCACTCAGTACTGATGGTTTGCCTCCATGGCACATCTCATGAATTATGAGCTCTTTTCATGAAAATCAATGAACTTGAGCCAGATCACCCAGGCTTTTCACAGGGTGGAATCTTGAACTGGACAAGACTGCCAGCAGTAAAATTGTGCCTTGCTCAGCAATAATATTACAGCCTTAACACACTTAGTCTGTGTGTGTGAGTGAATATTTATATGACAGAATAAGATACAGAGTGTGATACTGAATTGCCTCGAGCATTTGTCCCATATACACCATGCCAAACAATTTATTATATTTTTTATATATTTTTTTGCTTTAGTGAAACAGCCTAAATGAATGTGTTGTCAAAATATGTCTGACTTTCGAGGGATCATGAGATGACTCTGTGTATACAGTTTATGTATATATGTGTGTGTGTTGCTATCTCTCTCTCTCTCACACACACACACACACACACTCTCAGTAATTGAATTCTGTGGAGGAAGTCACTTATTTTTGTCTGGCACGCAAGCTTGTGATATTGCTTCTTCAATATGGATGTGCTTTTTCATTTCAAACACCCCAATTCCACTAAAGATTGACATGAGGCAAAAGACCTCTGCACCATATTGACTCTCCCTCAATGTAAGCCATTTTTTACATTTAAAGAAAACTTTATCATCCTGACAGTTAAATTAGGGGAGGTAAATCCCATTCAAATCAATAAATCGACGCTGAAGCTCATATATTTTCTGGACTTGTGACTGTATGGCTCTTGAAGCCTTCAGGCGAGTCCGCAGAAACCTTCACATGACTAATAGGGCCATTCACCATGGCACAATGGGTCAGTGCACAGGGAGTGAAATGGGTATTTGGCAAAAGTGTTAATGTTATCAGCATTAGATTGATAGGAGCGGAGGTTGCATGTAATTATCGGCTGCCATAAGGCTACATCTACTTAAGAGCCAACCTTTTATGGTATACTGCTGTTAAGATTGCATGTGATGTCTTGTTTGAAATTCTGTTCACATACTCTGTTTAAACAAAGTTCATGAACTCAAATTTGTGTCTATCTGCCTCTGCATCAAAGTGGCTTCCAAAAACAAGACTTGCAATAGATACTGATAATCTAAAGCATTAACTGTATTGTCACATCAAAAGGGGAGTCGGAATGTTGCCTCTGAATGCTAAAGTATTTTGACATTGGCCCCAATGTCAAAATGCTGGCCCCAATGTTTTCCATTGTTCATGATCATTGTTGATCATTGTTGTTTTCATTGCTTGATGCTGGATAGTAACACATTTTCCACGACCATGGGAAATGTCTTCCGACATGATTGTTTCAGAAATGAGAAGCTTACCACAGCATAAGTTAGGGTTAAAAGAATTGTTGCCAGCTGAAACACATTAATCACTTATATAATATATATATATATATATATATATATATATATATATATATATATATATATATATATATATATATAGGAACAATATCTAGATATTAACAGTAGGTATGTGCGAGTGTAGTCGATTAAACACTGATGCTACTATTAATATTAATTTTACTAATAATATTTAATGACTTTTTCATCATTTTGGGTTTTTAAAAATGAACAAATAAAATAAAAAATATTGGTTTGACTGATAATCCAAAAAACACAAGTATAACATGACATTGAAAAATTAACATATTCTAAATTACAATGAATTTATGAATCTGTGCAGCTAATATTTCTAAAGTGTAAACCTTATGAATGAAAATGTGCACGTATTGATTTCAGATCAGATGGCTGCGGTCTCTGTAAATTATGCTCGTCTGGAGGTTGTCAAGTGTAATATTAACTAAGATACGACATCATGTACACTTTCCACTTCTTGAAATGTCTACGTTGATGTATCACACGATTCACGTGATTCCCATGTATTTATTTATAACCTAAACCTGAGCTAGATGTTAAATTCCTGACCTGAAGTGATTTCACGTCAGAGCTTGTCAAGCGGTCTCTTAAAATTGACCACATATTTATTCACATCAGTGACAAAGGTAATTATCTGGTTAAAAGTTTATTCTGAAAAAAGTTAAAATGCCCCATAAATGTTTGAATGCTCCATATAGTATTAATCTATTAGGAATATTCCTGAACAAAGAAACTGAAACTTGCTCTGTCTTTTTGCTTCTTGTTCTGCTTTAAACTGTGCTTAATTTGAGAATGTTAAGTGTTCTTGAGCTTTGAAAAGGCAATGTATAAATGTTACATTATTATTATTATTAACTAAATAATGGTAAAAAAAAATTCTGATAGACTTCCGGTACTTTCACCTGTTTGTAGGCTTTATTTATTTAATGCTTGAATTTGTATTTATTATTCACTGCAAAACGTGTGCTTGACATTTCACATTTTACCTCCAGAATTATACATTGCACATTATACATTAAACATTGTTATACAAGCACAGATGAATGAAAATTCTGTTTCAGGCTGATATATCTGAAATACCAGAAAAAACCACAACAAATTCCAAAGTTAATGTAGCATACAATTGCAGCTTCCTCTGGTAAAAAAAATAATTATAATTAATTTATAATTGTATTAAATAATAATTGTATAATCATAATAATAATAATATTTATTATTAGGCTATTATTATGAAAAGGCATACACAAGGCATAATTTATTACTAAAAACTAGAAATGTAAGAGTACACATTTAAAAATAGGCATTTCATTTACTTTTTAAGCACTTCTGGTTTAAACCCCACCCACCCCCGGTTCTATCAGAACAGAGAGACCTATACAGATAATTTTGTCATATGAACAAATACAGATACATATTATGGCTTCGCTGCACACCCCTAAAAGAAATATGGCGACATTCAACAAGGACTCATGTGCAAATTAACATAAGTTTTAATCTTATTTATTGCATACATCCCATTTACACTACCAACTTCTTATAAATGTGCTGTCTTTGTTTATATCACTGGTGCTGGAGGGAATGCTTGCAAGACAATACCAAAACTTCATGACCATGCCCACGAACTATGCCTGTATGACGGATTGCATAGTGCTGCACTAAGCGCTCTTAAAAGAGGGTCAATAAACCTTTAAAAACAAGCCTACTATGAGCTCTGAGATTGTAAAAATGATGCCAATGCATGTGTATCCATGGTTCCTTCAGCAATTTCAGAAAAGGGTTAAAGGACTTAAAAAAAACATATGTGTAGAATCGGTTCCATAGTGCACTTAACTCTTTCCCCGCCAGCGTTTTTAAAAAAAGTTGCCAGCCACGCCAGGGTTTTTGACGATTTTCACCAAATTTAATGGCCCGCAGAATATTTTCTTCCATGAATATATGAAGATGCTATATATCACAATAAAGATCTGAGCCTCTGCTTTTAGGCAAAAAAATGATTTTATTTTATCTTCATTTGTTCTTTTTTTATTGCGACTTGAACAGAGGTAGGTTTTGTCAAAAAACAACATTTCAGACAAAAAGCTGAGAAAAAGGCATGTTTATGTCTGATATTTTGAGCTTCTCAATACTCCACTTCTTCATGTTTGAGACGATCGCAGTCTGTTTCTTTGATCAAAGAGTTGCGTACTCTTTCAAAACATGCGCAGGGGTCTTCCTTACCGTATAACACCTAAAACACGGAAACCCGGAAAATTCCGTGTTTGGCGGGGAAGCGTTTATTCATAAAACACGGAAAATTCCGTGTTTGGCGGGGAAAGAGTTAAGCCCTAGATAAAAATCGGGTTGACATTATAAAAATGTGATTAAATTATTTGAGTTTGGCTACTCGTGTTAGGACTCGGAATCGAGTCTGAGTCACAAGTACAATTTTAATGGATTTGGACTTGTCACAGTCTCGGACTCGACCCTTTGGGACTCTGGATTTTTTTCAGAGTCCAGCCGAGTCCATGACATTTGTGATGCAATAAAAAATTATGAAATAAATAACAAAACAGAAGTTAATGAACACATCTCTGTCAGAATGCAGCTGTATTAACCCCTGAAGTCAGAGATGTAGCCAGAGTTGTTTCAATGTGTTTAAGCAAACACACACACACATATGCAGGGGCACACTTATCAGTCAACCAATATGCTTGAAAGTTACTACAGAGACTATTGTATAACATCAACTACCGAGGTGGCTGGCATGACGAAAACATAAAGACGGGTATGTATCCAATATAATAGAAACAAAACAAGGCAGTTTTACATGACACTGGACCTGACAACTGGTAAAAATGCATGTGGCGTTTGTGCAGCCAAGACGGTGCTCATATTGCAGTTTCATCATGATTAAAATCTTCAAATCAAAAACTTCATTGAGTCATGTCTCTCACAGTTTACTGAAAACAGCATATCTAAATAAAAATAAATAAAAATGGTATTAATAGTGGATATTAAGTCTTTTTAGACATAATGTATCTACACATAGAGGCTTCTGTAGTCTCGTGTGGTCCACGCAGTGTTGTCAGCTTGAACTGGTCCATAATAGCTTGATGAATTAACTGTGTAACTTTTTAAATATTCAGGGGGAAAAAAAAAAGTGTTTTTGCTAAAGCAGACAGCAACTCTAAACAGATAACGTTTGGTTATGTATGTAACCTCCGTTCCCCGAGGGAGGGAACGACACGTTGTGTCGGAGAAGCGACACTAGGGGTCTCTCTTGAGCGCCGATATTCACCTCTGACGATGTTTTCCAACATGGGAACGGGCCAGCCTGGCTGGGCCTCTTTTCTCTCTATGTTTCTCGCATTAAGCAATCACGGCCGGGGCCCTTACACGCATATAGGGAAGGGGGTCTTACCCAGACCCTGCGGAGACCACACCTGCCCTTTTTCTTGGGGAGGAAAAGTGATAGACACACGGCCGTCTTAGGGCTCGTGTGGAAAGTATGGTGCGGTGGTAGATCCAGCCTCGAAAGGGGGGAGTTGCTACAGCACGGCGACCAGGGCAGCTGTAACTGCCTAAGGGAGACACGGGGGTCCGCTCGTAAGGGGACAGAACCGTGGAATTTACACACAGGGGGAGTCCGAGCAGGAGGCCTTACCTGTGGAGCACCTATACCAGTACAGGGTAGCCATCAGGGTACCCGCAGTGGCCTGGGTCGGCGAGTTCCTCCGCTGAACCGCGGACCCGGAGGGCTGGGGAGGAATCGACCAGGGTCCCGAATCGGAGTGGGGCGCCCTGGGAAGAAGGCGCACTACTTTACCTTGACGTCAGGAAAAGGGTGCTGGACGCAAGCGATCCACCCGGCCGGTCGGTCTACGTGTTACCGAGTTCTACGGGCTCGGACCTGACAAAACACGAGACGCAACCGACTCGACGCGGAGGTTGTAAAACCTCGCGACGGTGTTGGGTGTTGCCCAACCCGTGGCTCTACAGATGTCTGCTAGGGAGGTGCCCTTGGCCAGTGCCCACGAGGACGCAACACCCCTTGTTGAGTGAGCTCGGACCCGCAAGGGAAGGGGCACGGCCTGGGTGTGATAAGCCAGTGTGATGTCAGCAACATCGCAACCCGGTCGCGGCTCTCCTGTTCTTCGCAGGGGGATGCCCGTAGCGGCAGGTCTGCGGTGGGGCATGATGCTTGAGAGATGGCCTCCGTCTGCTTCTTCACTGTGGAGAACTGTTGGGCGAAGTCCTCGACGGTGTCACCGAAAAGGCCAATCTGAGAGACAGGTGCGTCCAGGAGGCGGTTCTTGTCAGCCTCACGCATCTCGACCAGATTGAGCCAAAGATGCCGTTCCTGGACCACTAGGGTGGCCATCGCCTGTCCGAGTGCCTGCGCTGTGGCCTTCGTCGCTCTCAGGGTGAGGTCGGTCGCTGAGCGCAGTTCCTGCAGCACATCAGGATCAGGTCCACCCGTGCATGTTTCTGAGTGCTTTGGCCTGGTGGACTTGCAGGAGGGCCATCACATGCAGGGCGGAGGCAGCGCGTCCAGCCGCACTGTAGGCCTTCGCGTTGAGTGAGGATGTTGACCTACAGGGCTTGGATGGGAGTACGGGGCGGCCACGCCAGGAGGTAGGGCTACCGGGGCATAGATGGTACGCAACTGCCCTATCGACCTGGGGAATCGCCCCGTATCCGTGGCGCTCTCCGCCGTCGAGGGTGGTGAGAGTGGAGCGGTTGGCACCTAGACTGGCGGAGAGCGGGGCTCTCCACGTAGACGTCAGCTCGTCATGCACCTCCGGGAAAAACGGGACCGGGGGGATGCGAGGCCGCGAATGGCGCGCTGCCCCCAGGAACCAGTCATCCAACCGTGAAGGCTGTGGGGAGGATGGAGGGTTCCAATCCAACCCCACGCTCACGGCGGCCGGAAAGCATGTCAGACATCTGGCGTCGGCCTCAGCCTGGGCCTGCTGGCCCAAAGGCGGCAGTCCAGGGAGTCCTCGGCATCAGACATCACACTCTCCGATGCAGCGGCGAGCTCATCTGCTTCGGGCTCGGGGGATAGACAGCCGGGCCGTGAGGCGAGCCTCTATCGCCGCTGGCGTGGGCGAGGACCAGCGGCGTGTCGGGAAGCGGGAGGTTCGCGGGGGCTACCCGGCGAAACTGCACCCGCTGCCGCCCCAAATGCGCCCCCAGCGCCAACCGCATCGTCCTCAATCCCGTGGGAAGAAGGAGCAATGCGGGGTGCAGCTGGGGTGGCTTGCTTTCTGTTGAAAGCAAGCCGCGACCGCAACGTGGTCATGGTCATGTTCTCGCAGTGAGAACATGAACCATCCACAAACGCCGCCTCGGTGTGATCGCGGCCCAAACACACGAGACAGCGCCTGTGGCCGTCTGAAGCGGAGAGCACTCTACCGCATCCAGAAACAACACAGGGGCGGAAGGGCATCTTGAAAAAGACGCGTCCTGAAAAGGACGATCAACGCCGCTGTGTTTTGCTCTTTTAGAAAAATTACTCTTTTAATAGGAATTTGCTCTTTTAATACACAGTGTGTGCACGCCGTGCAAAGTAGGAGAAAGCTGCTGTTGTGCGCCGTCAAATCCAACAGCAAGCAGATCGTCAGAGATACAGGAACATTCAGGGTGTGTATTCTCGCAGCAGACTGCAAACAGACCATCGGCTCCGAAGAAATTTTCTGACTAAACTTCCGTATTTGCCCCGCTTAAATACCCGTATGCAGGGGCGGGGTATGCAAATACTGACTGCCAACTCCCATTGGCCCTTTTCAATAGGTCAGAGGTGAATATCGGCGCTCAAGAGAGACACCTAGTGTCGCTTCTCCGACACAACGTGGAGAGAGCGACAGAAGGGGAACCAGCACCTATTTATTATTGATTGACTTTTTTCAAAGCATTGATGAAAAATACATTATTTTACAGCATTTGTCCACCATTCACAACATTCGACCATGTTCAATAAAACATTAGGGTATTTTGGGCAGTGAAATGTTTTGTTTATAATTTAATTATAGACTATAAAATAAATGTATTATTCTATGACAGAGTTTGTTTATGAAGCTATTTAGTTGGTTATGACATTTTTATTTTAAATGTTTATTTTATTTTGTTTTTAATTTATGCACGTCATTGTTTAGCCTATATCTCTGACACTTTGAAGTACAATTCTGTTAAATTTATGACTCAAAATTAATATTCTCCATGTTTTTACAGATAAAGACGAACTCAGTGAAATTTTATTTGGTTGATATTTAAAGATTTCAGACTGATTGCAGACCAACGCGGCTGCTGAAGCAAATATCAATTATTATTTAATTTTATATCTTCTGCTGCTGCAAGATGCACATGGACGCATCAGGTAAACGTGCGCACGCAGAACTGCCCTGCATAGTGTGGTTTTCCACAAATTATCTAGAAAATCATGTTCATGACGACATGGCCCTAATATGATCAGTTGGCTTTTCCAGTGTTTTTGGATGTAGCATTTGCAGTCAAATGGTGAGACGTAACTTCTCAGTGAGTGCTAATTACTACTGTGTTGACTCATTTGTATGTTATTGTATTTTCCCAAATCAGTCAGCAGATAGAGAAACAAGATTCAGAAAGAAATCTCAGTATATACTATTATTTGATTAGATAGGGATCAGTTTATATAAATCTAAATTAAATTGAATTGAAAAATGTAAAATGAAGTAACATAATACATAACATAATAACCTTTTTTGTAATGACTAATGTAGCTTGCACTCTCTTTAGTCTATGTTTGAGTGGAGATGAAAGGCAACAATTAATTGAAATGTCAACAGAATGCAATAAGACGAGTGTTGAAGGACAATTTTGACTTCATACACCTAAAGCATATGCTTCCATTCTGAAACCACTTTGAAGTCTGTTCAGCAGGATACTAATCATAAACTGTTTTTCTTAGTTGTGAAGTTTAAAATAAGCTTAAAATATTAATGTTGAGACGGCCTGTTATGGATTCGTCTTAAGTCCGACTCTGCCCCTTTTGGACTCAATTGTTTAAAGACTCGGACTTGACTAGACTAAGGTGGACTCGAACCCAACACTATAAATCCTTTTTTTGTTAATAAAATATGTTTTTTTAATACGTTTTTGTAGTTTGAAAAGAATTAATGGCATGTTCGTTATCCGTTGTAATCTTTCTCAAGTTTACTCCACAAATAAAAGAACAAAGTTTCATTTCCACATTAATATGATCAGCACAAAGTGGGAAATGATTTCCTTGTGGAAATAGAAATTCATTGCCGTGGACTCTGTCTGCATTTGAATTATGTGCCCTGGATCATTAGTAGACTTAGAAAATTCAGTAAGTACATTTTATTTCATTTTTATTTATATTATATTTTTTTTTTCATCAGCCATAAGAGATATTTCACTTTATATGTTTCACTTTATCAACCTGTCATTAGAGACAGATAATTGTTTTTCTTTTGTTTCTCATAATTATGGCAAGACATTGCTTCATACGTGTGGCATCAAGTAAAAACTGAACTTATTTGGAACTTAAGACTTAAAGTCTGAATGTATTCTCTTTAGATTGGTTTTGAAAGTAAGTAATAACTTGGCACATTAGAACAATGACTTCTCATATTTGTTCTTCTACTGTACCATTGCAATGTCATTATATATATATAATGCAGAGCCGGCCCAAGGCATAAGCGAACTAAGCGGCTGCTTAGGGCCCGGTAGCCACCAGGGGGCCCCCAAGAGCACATGAAATGACAGCTTGATTTTTTTTTTATTTATTTATTTTTTTTGTGATTATGCTGTCAATGGACAATGGTAATTACACAAAAACGCAATATTAAATGCAATATTATGTTAACGGGCTGCAGGATGCAAGCACATTCAGACAGCAATGTCACAAGAAAGGACATATTCTCTGGTGCAAAAAAAAGGAAAAAGAAGAAAACAGAGGAAGAGAAAAAACAGCACGATAAAGGTATGTTAAGTTGCTAGGCTAAGTTACGAGCTAACATTAGCTGGATAGTTAGTTAACACAGCCTATGTAGCATATCTTCTTTTTTAGGAAAGTTTGATTAATCATCCGTAAATAACATCTTAATATATTATTAGTATAACATATTACTTAGCAAGTTTTAGATTAAAGTTTTTGTCTTCTGTGTAATAATAACTTTCCTGGGTATATATTTTTGTAATAAAAATAAGCTTCTGTTCCATAAACTTTGTACTGATAACAACTTAACATTATTTACATTAGTCTACAATTTTGGGGTCTTTGCTATTATATTCCAATATCATTATGCCTCAGTTAGCTAGTTATAGATTAAGAGTTGTTGTTTTAGGAGTACAGATGGCTTGCTGCTGTGTATAATAATTTGTGTTGAGAAAATAACATTTCGTCAAATATTCTGTCAAATATGTACTCTTATGAAACTTCCCTAGGAGCACTGTTGAAATATTTTGGACGTGGGGCACAACCAACTCCACCTACCCCAAGTGCCAGTGCTACAGATGATGATGATTTTTCAACAATCCCAGATCATTATATTTATATGGATAAACCATGCCTTTGTTTTT
The DNA here is from genome assembly GCF_025860055.1 of Xyrauchen texanus. Taxonomy (NCBI): domain Eukaryota; kingdom Metazoa; phylum Chordata; class Actinopteri; order Cypriniformes; family Catostomidae; genus Xyrauchen; species Xyrauchen texanus. The sequence continues at coordinate 8,168,842 of NC_068298.1, read as the reverse complement.
GACAGACAGTTTAATTTGACATCTAACATGGCTAGCTTTTATTATTATTATTTTCATCAGGTCCATCCTCTGCATGCGAGGAGCACTTCCCAGCACGTGTATCCACTGATGTTGTCATCTATCCTGTCTGACTCAGAAAGGACTGATCTGGTAAGCAGAGGGCCACTGCCTATAAAGGAAAACTTCACATTCCCTGAAAAATCTGATGGCCAAAGCTTCCACTACACCTACAGAAAGTTAAATAATGGGGAAAAAATGTAAGTGGAGCTGCTCACAAAGAGAAATGATACTGTCTACAGCTTCTGCTGCAAATTGTTCTCTATGAAGTACACAAAACTGGTAACAGAGGATCAACAGGATTGGGTAAATATAGGTGTGCTACTGTTACATTTAAAACTGTAGAAGGGTAAAATCATGCCAGGCAGACTTTGGAATGTTGTAAGCAACACATCTACAACTAATAAAATTGATAAGGGGTGTATTAGATTTATAGTGTGCGAATAATCAAGCATTGACAATATTCAATCATTTTGTCAGACACCGAAGGGCCCCCAAATCAAATTCTGCTTAGGGCCCCATAAAGGCTTGGGCCGGCCCTGATATAATGTCATTATTATTCACTGAAATCAGTGAAATGATTCAAATGAATCAGTGTTTATTTGATCTGTGAATCGTTTATATACACAAACCATCCAAACAAACTGATTCAATAAATTGAATCTGACTTTCGAACACAACGCGAGTGAAAAGAATGTTTAGAAGTAATAGTTTGATAAAGACCTTGGTTCATTTAATTGTAAAACTTAAGCAATATCACACAAGCAAGAATGCTGAAACTATATGTTGTATAAAATACAGTATAACAAAATAAGTTTTGTCAGGGTTATCTGCAACTTGTAAGACATAGTAGATAATTAGTTTATTTTTATTATGCTATTTTGAACACAGAGCTTCTGTCTTGCTACTGAAAAGCTAAGTTAAGTTAGGGGCCATTCACAACTGTTTTTTCGTCTGTTCGTCAGATGTTTTTCCACATTAACATTTGCTTGACAAACATTGTTGACCGTTGCGCCATGTCTCTTGTATTAGTGTCATGTTTTTTAAATTTCGTCTTGATAAAAAAAAAACTATATTACATTTTTTGCGTAACACACTTGTTTAAAAACAAGGGTAAATATCCTGGACACTAATACTCAGAATCATGCATGAGCATCCAAGCGAGGCACAACTTTAAATACCTTGAGCTTAAAGGAAATTCATGCTTCTGCTGGGCACATAGCCACAAATCTGTCTCTCCCTATCCTCTTTCTTTTTCTTCTTTTCTGCTCTCACAGTAAGTTCTGTGACTGTCTAGCCATATTGTATGCCTGCCATGCATACAGACATAAATACGCCCAAACAACCCTGAAAACCTCATGAATTTTAGTAATGCAAGCTACACTCAGCTGTGCCACTCACCAGCTCCAGAAGCCAGTCCTCTCTAGATGCATTTAATTCAGACTTTCCCACAATGCATCAGTAGGAAGAATCGTAAAGCAGGTATATAATGTCTATATATATAATACACTGCAAACATGCCATTTCTCATTTCACACTGCAATGGGTGGAAAACAACACACTCTCATGGTGAAATGGTAAGGATTCATACAACTTTTCTAAATTTAGCTAATTCTTATGATATCGTATGACTGCACTGTATTCACTACAGTCACTGGACATCGTTTCCATCTAATGCGTGACAAAACTTCAGCTTCCTATCATGTTTGCACACTCTACTGATCGGTTAGGTTTAGATAAGAGGTTTGGGTAAGGGCATAATATTATAAGAATGTCCTTAATGCCTCAAGCGCGAAACACACGCTTATTTCCGCATTAGACATCAGGGCATTTGCATATGATGAAATCGAACAAATTCATACAAACAAACTCATACGAAATAGCCAACTCATAAAATATGAATATTCATGAGACTGGGTTGGGGGAAAATTGTTCACTTCAGAGCTATCAGAAACAGTTTGTGTGTGAGGGACCTTGAATGTGTTCTGGAATGATAGCCTTAGAGCCCCTTCAAACCCGTTTTGAACTTTCATTATCTCAAAAAACAAAAACAAATGGAGAGTAAATAGGGATAATTCTCTGAATTCCTGTATATTTTCTGGCAAGTATCTTAATCTCCTTTTTAAAAAACACCCCCTAAAAAGCCTTTAGGGACAAAATCACTAAATAAAAGTGCCACTATTTCAATGTAAAAACAGTTACCACAACCCCAATGCTAGGTGTAAGGGAGGGGGGTATGGGAAGAAATACTTTAGCTCACACTTCAGGTGCTACTTTACTCTTCATGAATATATTGATGGTGCTTCCAATTAGTAGTAGTACAAATGATATAGAATTACCCAACTATGAGACTACATAACATAACATAACCCTGTTAATATAATTACTGATATAGTAAACAAATGAGAAGGAATATCAATTAAAGCAAATTATTATTTGCTATATAAAGACATATCAATTGTCATGAACAAAAATGTTCAAGTAAATAAAAAAATCTACATTTTAATAAATAGAAATTATTGAAATAAAAATAATAATAATGCAAATGAATTACAATACTAATAAAATAATTGCAACAATCAGCAATAAAGCAAAAAATATATATATATATATATATATATATAGTTGCATGTTCATTCACAGTAGGCTACTCACAACCGGTGATGAAGTTGATGTCCAAAGAAGGTTAAGGCAGTTCGAAGACCAGGGTAAACGATGTTGAACGATAGTAGACGGTGTACAGGAATACAGCAGAAGTCCAATCACATTGAAGAAACTAACACTGTGAGCAAACAGGAATGCATTTCTCTTTGCCCAATGCATGGCCAAAGAGATTGTCAAATGTAAATTTTTCTGTGCGAGGGGATATAATTAACTGCATATAGAAGTTGCAACATTAATTCAAATAATAATTACCTATAACATGCTATATGACAATAAAGGGAATTCATATGCTAATTGTGATTAGCATTTTCTCCATTTATACACCGTATTGATTAAAAACAGCATTTATACACAAACAATACAATGGGCTGTATGTCCAAAAACTATAGTCTAGCTTATTATTTACCTTTGAACTGACTGGAATTTGGGAGTTGTTTGTTACTCAACTTGGTTGTACGGAGCTTGGTTGTCACTCAACTTCTTCTGATCCGCGTAGGACGTACCTCTCATAAGCCCCGCCCCTCGTCCACACTAACGGAGAATGACAGAGAAATAAAAAGCATTGAAGGCATTTTAATTAATTGTGAAAAATAATTTGTTACACAAGCTTGATGCCCCTTGGTATTTCACAATATTTATTTATTTATGATAACTAACAATATAATCATAAACTATATTATATTTATTATTTTACTGCATTGTATAAAGCCTTTGTATAAAGCCAGTCTTCCATTACAAACTGGCTGTGTTTCAAATATTGTGAATGCCTTTTTGGTTGTCTGTGTTGTATATAAAAAATTAATAATTTAGAAATATGTGATTATAAAAACATATTAAAACAGGAGAATAACTTTTTGATGTCAGTGAGTTAGTATAAATGCTTTTTGTTGGTTTGTTTGTTTTATTCAATACGCATCAACATTATACAATTTATATAATCATAAACATTAAACATGATATAATAAGGTATGTGTAAAACTGAGTAAAAGTGTGTAGCATTTGTAATTCCATGTGCATTATAATAAAGATTAACCCTTCATGGTCTGTAACTTTTAGGTTTTATGATTAAAAAATTATATACAAAAAATATTTGAATTAGGGCTTTGCAATACTTATTCACTAATCGCCAACAATTACATTTAACCAGGCAATATATGTCATTATCAAACCTCCTAGATGTAAATTAGGCTTGTTATACAGTAGATTGTTTCTTATTCACAAAAGTCAATGCTATTTGCCTGGTGCAGGAAATGTTTCTCTATTAAAGCATAGAAACTAAGTGGTAAGCATAATTTTGTTTAAATGAGATGTTCAATGTAGCATCATAGAATGAACGTTAATATAACAAAATTTTTGCAAACTGAGTTTTACGTGCCGTGTTCTACACTTCTCCATATTTGAAAGGTGTGTTTTATTCACTTTAACACATATCACGAGAACAATGGCTGGTTATGACTTTGTCAACACTTGTTTTTCACTCTATAACTCACTGCTATGTCATGATATCAAAACACTTTTAATCTAACACATCATTTAAAAAGAAATGCTTGTATTACAGTCCCATGAACATTTACACACTTATTCCAATGTGATTAGCTTGTGTGTAAATGCTTGTTGGACGCTGGACTCAGAAAACAGAGGTTCGAGCCCAGCAAACAACGCAAGCTGACAAGTGAGACCAAAGTGTCATAGATGCGACACAAAATTATGTGGTTGCTTAAGAAAATGTGCATTTCATGCTCATTTGCTTTGATGACACTGTCAGTTGCGTATAGGTGTTGATTTTGGGGTGAGGATGTCTGTTTTATTTACTTCTCGTTTACTTTTACAGTAGGTCACTATTGGTTAGATTTAGGTTAAAATGTTAGGTTAGGGAGGTAAATTTTACTAATTTAAACCTCCATTTAACATTTTCAAACCTCGTCTGATTATGACATAATTACACTCGCTTTTGGCACCCCCTACTGGACATTTCACTGGGAAACTGCATCAAAACAAGTGATGTAATTTTGCTTTGGAAAAATGCTGCCAGTGTCAGATTTTTTTCATAAGATCAGGCTTGAGATGTTTGTGTACATTTACTAACAATCATGGCAGCAGTTATTCATCAAGTGATGATCAAATAGTTGAGCACAAAAACAAGTAAATATAGCAAATGTTTTAACACTGTAAATAACTAGATGATCATGTGACATACTAAATGATTGATATTACTCTCACCTGTGTGAAGCTTGTTTGCTACTCTCCCTGAGGAAGGCTCATGCTGAAACTCGTGGTAGACCTGTTTTCAGTTTTGTATTAAGCCTTATGATAATAAAGGCTTTTTAGTTAATGAGAGTGTCATGGTTATCCAGCTTTTTGATTTTGGATGATCAAATAGTGTTGTGTGCACTTACTGCATTCTAAAGAGCCAATTCAGGTGCCTGAATCCGTGGTTGAGTGACGTGGTTCAGTCTCAGTAAAGTTAGTCAATTTGTGGAAGTCTTTTGCATTCTCCTCAACCAAGCAATCAGAAGCGGGCTACAAGATGTGGAATTGCACCATGAAAATTGTGTTCAGCACAAAATTAATGTCTGCGTAAGCCATAAAAATTCAGACATCACATGCAAATAAAATAGGCTATCAGCGGATTGTTTTAATTCTGAGTGAATTCTGCCTGTAATGTTTTCATTGTCGATATCACTGGCTTTTAAATTAAATTAAGAGCAGTGAAGACAGCCTAGAGCATGAAGTGTATGACTCAGCAAGTTCTTGTATATATTTCATGCAAATATCACACAATTCATGTCAGTGTCTGATGTGGCACCAATGATCATTTGCAACTGTCATATCAAGCCTTTAAGCGTGACACAAATATTTAATACCCTTGAATATGAGCCTTCAAACTCCACTAGCATAGCTACTATGTCAGCTGTGGATGTCAGCTGTCATGCTCGAAAAATGAATCATTTTGGTGAGTCGTGTCAAGTATTGTGAGAGCATCATGATGATGTTTAGCGAGGAAATTATGATCAAACATCCGATGAAACATGATAAACCTAGTGGGACTGCATTTACTGTTTGGTGAAGTTTGTCCTTAGTCGTCTGTAAATCATGGTGACAATATATCAATTACTTTGAATATGGATCATTTGAATTGCGGCACGATCCACATATTCATGGAAAGTAAAACTCTCGTTCATCACATACAAAACCATGTTTATGGGCTGCACAGCATACGAAGATAAATATAATCTAAAATGCATGATATCCAATATATGTAGGCAAACATTAATATAGTTCTGAACTAAATGACTGTGTGAACTTACTGAATATAGCAAAGTTTTTAGTATTTGCATTTAGATTGAGGACCAAATGTTTATGGATGGTATCTTGACACCATTTGCTATATGAATTGAACTCTAAAATCACTTTGGCCACGACCATGCTAATCCAAACTGAATTTACCCTAACATTATAGCTTTCCAATGTATGCTGTCATAGAGAATATTTTCGGAAAAAAAATTATAATTTTAAATGGAGGAAAACACTGTTCCAGTGTGTTTGAGAGGTGTAACTTATAAAAGTCAATGCATTTTCAAATGAAAATGTATTAGTGTGGGCGTGACCTACCTGTGCTTACCTCTTAATGACCAGCTTGAAGATTTTAGTTTTTTTACTCAACCATATGGCAAACTAGTTGTATAAAAATTTTAAGCTGGTCTGTATCTGAGTATCCAAATTGAGCCCAACAAACTGATTTTATTTTTAATTTATTAATAAATATATTTTTTTTTTAGACAGACCATTTCCACAAAATATTTTGTGTCAGTTCCAAAGAGTTTCATTTTGATCACCAAGACTTCAATCCTCAAAATGTTTAATTGGCGGAACCAAATGTACCATTGACAATAATACTACTAACATCTGCTAGAAAAAGGCAAACTATACTGAATAAATGTATAAAAATTTTTTTTTTAAGATTTACACATTTCAATTTAATAGAAAAATTCCATCAATTTGAATTGTGTAATTTTTAAGTAAATAAAAAAATAAAAAAATTATATATATATTGAAAGATTACTTAATTCAATCTGATGGAATTTTGTTAAGAACTTGAAATGCATAAATCTTAAAATATTTGTATGCCAATACCTCGATCCAGTAATAAATGTTTCTTTATCAATGTGTAACGTAACTGCTGGTGCTGACAATGATGAAGACGATGACGTGAAAATGAAGAACCCAAGTGCGGTTTATAGAAATATATGAAATCTAAAATCCTAACTATACTGTTGACAATAGTACCAATAAACCAATGAAAACGAGACACATGAACATGGAGGTTAACATGAAATCACATGACAAGGGACCATATGACATGAAACCGGAACTTGGATTTCAAAATAAAAGATATGAAAAAAAAAAAACATGAACAAAAACACATGCAGACATGACACAATGTGCACAACCATCTGTTACATCATGATATTAGTAATTGTGTAAGTGTTATTAAATTGTTTTATGATGGTCTGCCTCTTTGAGAAGAGTATATTTCAACAACTGTCTGCTTTTTAAGTTTTTTTTTTTGTGCTATTGCTCTTGGTGTAACTGCAAACAAGTACTTCTGAAGTCTTGCCAAACTGAACAGTCCATTATCATATTAATAGAGACACTAAATTTAAACATAACACTTTAGCGTCGGGCCAGGAGGAAGCCAAAAAGTGCATCAAGAATTTGTTGAGTAGAAAGAACTTTGCGCTAAATCATATGCATCATTTTAGATATTATAAAATTCAGGGTTAAGTGAACAATCTAATATGTAGGACGGGAGAAAAGAAGGGGTGTGTTTAAGACTTCGGAGGCCCCAAGTATGTAAGTAAAACCTACTAAACTCGCTAACATTTTAGAATTAATTTTGTTTTTATTATTATTATAAGCCAACACTAATTTATTGTTGTCCAGTTTGTCATTATAATGTGATACAGTATTATTATTACTTTGAGAATTTGTTGTATAAAATAGTAATATATTTCTGTCTTATTTATTTTACTTTCTCCATGAGCTCATATTCTGACACTGCAGTGTATTATTGTTCACCATATTGTTCACCATGTAATTTTAGCATCGTTGGTAACATTCGTTACAGTATTGTAACAGTAGACATACATGGCACAGCGGCCCCTCAGTACACTAGAGCAGAAGGGGGGAGAAAAACATTGCTGAAAGCGCTGAAATTTGCTTGGTGCAGAACCATCTGAAAATATAGCTGCAAGCAGCGATGACGGGCCCAAGCACCATGGGTCCATTTCCACTCGTGGCTTTCGGAAAACAAAGCATGATGGTCACAGTAACAACTCAAAATTAAAGTAAACTTGGACCCTAAACATACAATGTTTAATAGCCACCATTCCAGTTTGACTACAACTTCATGTAATTTAATCCACTGCCATGACAACGTAATTAAAGTGACATTTCCTTCCAACAGTTGGTGGCGCTACAGTTTAGGATGAGCCCCCACCCTGACGGTTTGTAAAGCTGCATATCTAAGCAACTACAGCCTGAGTAAAAACAGCATGAAAAAGTCAATTTCTCGCAACATCATATTGGAGATTGACCGCCCAGCCTGACGCATGCTACCTAGGTCAATAACAAATGGACGGTTAGGCTTAAAAGGGAGAGGTTTTGGTGCCTGTGAATCAATGTCAGTGTACGAGGGATAAGAAACAGTCAGGTAAACGTTTATGGTTTCAAGCTGACTTGGGACCAGTGTGAGAATGGCCAGTCATACCCAAAATAATAAGAGTAACAGTGTTAGTGTTACTGTGAGTATCAGTCATATGAGAAATAGAAACAAACAATACATACACATTCATATATACCCAGTTTAGGGCTGCACGATTTTAGCAAAAATCATAATTGTCGATTATTGCCTTTGATATTGTAATCGCGATTGTTAATGTCCATTAAAATATTAAATTACTGTGATGTCACAAAGTAAGCAACAGTGTAGTTCTTCTGAGTAGCAGATTTCAATGGTGGATATGAGCTGCGCTCCAGTTTTTTTAAGCATTACATTGTATTGTATTTTATATTGTAAAAATGTTTGTTAAGGTAAAGCAAACAAAACAAATATTTTAAATGGATATCTATGGTATAGAATAAATTAAAATATTGCTAAATTACAGCTTAAATGATTAGTTCACGTAAATAATATGGCATATTCAGTATTCAAACTTATTAACAGATGATTTAAATCGATCAAGTTACTGCGTTTAATAAGCCATTTCATGGAGAGACAGGGGACCAGTGGTTGCACTTTGGAAATTAAAAACAGTCATTTGCTTTCTGAGTTTGTGCGATTTGTGAAAATGTTAAATCTACCAATACCAGTTTCGTGGAAAATGGGTCTTATTAGAGCAAACGCGATAACAATGACTCCTGACATATGCTATTCATGCCAAATCCTTTATGTGGCTACACTTCCAAAAACACACTTAGAACAGTTAAGTTGACGCTCCGCACAATGTTCTGCACTCTCATGAATGCTCTCATTAAAAACAACGCTGTATAATCAACATAAATAAATTATTTACACAGCGTCTTTGCCTTGATTAGAACGGGAGCATTTCAGTTTTGCCATGTTGCTCATTTGCAGTGTATTTAACATCTACATTCAAAGCGAGCGGTGCAATATGCAATGAATCCAAAATAATTACAAAGTGCTTTTCGCTCTTGTTCTACGGCTTATTTTCGAGTGTCAGGTGATGTTTCTTCAGTATTCATTTTCCTGTGCAACCATGAACAGATGTGGAACATAAAGCAAGCATCCAGGCATTCAGATGGTTTAAAAAAAAAAAACTGCTGAATAAAAAGGTCTGAACAGCATCTGCTCTCTGCCTCACATTATTTCAGGTGGATTTTTCACAAGCGACAACATTGGCAAACAAAAGTTATTGATATTTAGTTAAAAATGTATGTAGTTTTGTTAGCTAATGTTTATTTAGAAAGTTTCACAGAAATTTGCTTAAAAATAGAGGCTAGCTGCCTGTCCAATGAACGCAGACGGTCATGTGAATTTTTCCAGAAATAACTAGCGTTACTCCTAAAAATAAATGCTTCGTAACTAAAATTTTTTGACTTTCAATAGAAAATATTGACAACATATGTTAAATAACGTGTCTTACCTTGAAAGCAGTAAGTCACTGGAGTGAATCTCCCAGGATTTCCCCTCTGTCTCCTCCCAGGCAAATGAAGGATGATGATACATTTATTATTCACACCCAGTAACCCCTTAAAAATCATATGTGCCTTTAGCTTATATTTTCATGAGTATCTGGCAGTTTTCAGAAATAAAATCAATGATTGGACTGAGAAGAGACAGAGACAGGAACCATGGGAATAATTGTTCCCAAATTTGAACGCTACGCTGGAAAAGGTTAAAGGTTCTAATCCGTCCATAGACAAAGACTGCATCCGCACCTCACTTGATGTATATATTGAGTGGGAACACATTGTTTGCATTTTTTGGGGGGGATTCGACTGCAAAAAACTTCAACCAACTCATGATCTCAGTCCCTCCCCATTTTGTACTCAGACTCAGGAAAACTCAGTCCTGTGAGACATTGAAGAAACAGCAAGATGCAGTACAGAAAGCATGGACCCAGCGAGCAAAAAGTCGTCTAGACCACGTCTAAAAGACGTAATTGTTAGACATCCAGAAGACGTCCTCACAGGAGCCAGAATGAAAGTTTTTTATACGTCTTTTCTGGACATTGTTTAGACGTCAATTAAAGACGTGCTACAGACGTAATTGTTAGACATCCAGAAGACGTCCTCACAGGAGCCAGAATGAAAGTTTTTTATACGTCTTTTCTGGACATTGTATAGACGTCAATTAAAGACGTGCTACAGACGTAATTGTTAAGACATCTAAAGGCAGCCAGAATAAAAGTTGTATTAGACGCGTTTTCTGTAGTAGAAATGTCAAAGAAGACTGTTAAAGACCCATACTGACATGGAAATCCCATCTGTGCATATTTGCCAGGATCCAACTTTAAAATGTTTTTACTTTAAAACAGTGGCAGTGAGTTCGTTCTCACTGAGAAAAACCCAGTTACTCATTGTTAATGGTTGTCGTGTCATGAAACTGCAGACACGCAGACCATAGACCTAAATTAGATTGTAAAGAATATTGATAATATTGAATATTCAATTGAATAAAAGTGTAGCCTAGTGTATATAGTCTTGCATTTTTATATCTTATAATATATTTGTAATAAACTGCTTAACATTTTCCTGTAAAACAAACTGATCACTCCAAGAAATAAATTATTTAAATCTGAAAATATATTTTTATTACAAATTTTACCCAAGCTTAAAACCAGAACAGTAAAGTATAAATTAACACAATACAACTTAAAACCTGAACAGTCAAGTATAAATTAACACAATACAACTTAAAACCTGAACAGTCAAGTATAAATTAACACAATACAACTTAAAACCTGAACAGTCAAGTATAAATTAACACAATACAACTTAAAACCTGAACAGTCAAGTATAAATTAACACAATACAACTTAAAACCTGAACAGTCAAGTATAAATTAACACAATACAACTTAAAACCTGAACAGTAAAGTTATAAATAAAAGTGCTATAAAATTTTGTTAAAACAGTAAACAATTAACAAAATGTGGCTGCTATAAGGTCCACAATATATTCATTTACAGCCACCACCCCTGACTCTCCCGGGGCATGTTTCAGATGATCAGATGCAGCAGACTTTATTTGGGCCTCTGTAGCAGCTGGGTCCCATTTCATGACAGCAGCTACAATCAAAGCAAAAAAATCCACATGTAAAATAAATATACAAACGCCACTGTTGTGGTCTAGCTTGCAGCAGAGATACATAGTATACATAGATGAAAATTTGAGTACTCAAATCAATGAAATGATTATGTCTAGTTTATGAAATGCCTAGTTATCAAATCAAAAATCAAGTCAAATTACATCAAGCCTGATATTAAGCATTCCACACACACATACATATATACACACTTTTTTTTTTAATGACCATAATATGAAGCTCACCTTTTATTGCTGAAAACAATTTATTGTCTTCAATTCAAATTTTATCTTTTTTGCCCTTCCCTTCATATTGAATAGAAGTTCAATCAGCTGATTGGTGAAGAGCCTAATCCAATCAAAGACAAAAAATAATATGCAACACGATTCCAAAACAATACAATACGGCACAATACTATAAGGTACAATACGGCAGTGAGAATACTGTACAAACAAAACAACATAAGTACATTTTTATATTTCCCACTTACATATCACTTGAAAGAAATTAGAGAAAATAACACTCACGTAACAATCAGCTCCTACAGAACATCACATTCACCTCACGAGGGTTGAAATGCTCAACATACTGTTGTACACTGTGTAAATAATCACATTAAATACAAATCACATGAAAAGCACAATGAACATTTGAAAAAAAGTGCATAGCATTTCTTAATGTCAAATGAACAGGCCTGCACCGCATGGTGTGACGTCATATCATCGCGGACATTACACACGACATAACTTCTCAAATATGATAATATATCCATATTTACACAACAAAGTATACATCCACAAATGGTATTTATCAAGATTATTACCACATAACATTATATTTACCCGTTCCCAGAGAGTGAGCGTCTCTCTCACACTACTCGTTGCATGTCTATCAAAACAATGACCGAGGTGAGAATGCATGCGCATAATCTCGTACGCAACACACATAGCGCCACCTGTTGACAACTCCAGGGAAATACAGGTAACCGCTGCCTTTCCTGTCTCCATAATTCACTCAACATATCAAATAACAGTTTTAAACATACAAGGCGAAAAACAAACTTTAAGGGGTATTTACCACCCGGTTACATATAGTTGTAATGTTATGACAATGACGATGTTTGTTATATTTTTTGTTGTACTTGCAAACTTGATGTAGTTTTCTTCTACAAGCATTTAATAATAATAAATAAATGACGTTTCGATTGTGGCTTTAACATATTTTCTGTCATTTATTGACTAAATCTGGATGTTAACGGACGTTTAGATTGTGGCCAGATTGGACATCTTTTTCACGTCATTCATCGACTAATTCTGGACGTCAACGGACGTCCAGATTATAGCCAGTATGAACGTCTGTTCTGAACTAGTTCTGGCTGTCAGTGGACGTTTAGATTGTGGCCAGATTGGACATCTTTTTCACGTCATTCATCGACTAATTCTGGATGTCAACGGACGTCCAGATTATAGCCAGTATGAACGTCTGTTCTGAACTAGTTCTGGCTGTCAGTGGACCTATAGATTATGGCCTGATGGGACATAATTTATCAGTGTCATTAATCGACTAATTCTGGCTGTCAATGGACGTTCAGATCATGGCCTGGACGGACGGACGAGATATCAACCTGTTTTGTATGTCCACAGACGTCGCTTGCTCAGTGGGGACGTTTGTTCAATGTGTGTTTACATATATTTACATTTATGCATTTGGCAGACGCTTTTATCCAAAGAGACTTACAGTGCACTTATTACAGGGACAATCCCCCCGGAACAACCTGGATTTAAGTGCCTTGCTCAAGGACACAATGGTGGTGGCTGTGGGGCTCAAACCAGCATCCTTCTGATCACCAGATTACCAGTTGTGCTTAGACCACTACACCACCACCACTCCATCATTACATAGGATAACAATGGAAAAACAGAGCAGACACAGGCAAAAAACATTTTGAAAAAAAAAAACCCCTAACTCATCCATTCGCATGTATCTGAGAGTGAGAGTGCGAGGGTGAAACAAGTTCGGAAGACCTGTATATATTTTTTGTCATAAATTACAAACCCAAACTAAAAGTCCTACTTAAAAAACTGACCCAATCCGGTGGACCTCTAACATGAACAGCTCTGAGAGTGCTGACAACAGCGTATTTGCGTGTGACAACGTGTGACATCCCACCCCTCAAGCAGGTTTTGCTGAGCTTTCCTACTGGGGAGGGGCCCCCAATGACCGGGGCCATACGCAATTGCATGGTTTGCATGGTGGTTAAAACCGCTACTGCACTTGCTATCTGTGGAACTGTAAAGATTCCCAGCCACAGGCTTCACCTGTTTATTCGAATTGAAGTAAAATCATAAAGCGATTCATTTGCTGTAAAATGCTTCTGTTCTTATTACAAAGAAACACATTTTCCAGCAAATGAATCGCTTCTATGATACATGTTATCTTGGCTGTGTGCTTAGTGCCATTTACTGAGGAGTGGCTTCCGTCTGGCCTCTCTACCATACAGGCCTGATTGGTGGAGTGCTGCAGAGATGGTTGTTCTTCTGGAAGGTTCCTCTCTCCACAGAGAAATGCTGGAGCCCTGTCAGAGTGGAGTGGCTATGAGTTTGGCCATGTGATCTGTGCCTCGATACAATCCTGTCTCGGAGGTCTACGGACAATTCCTAGGACTTCATGGCTTGGTTTGTGCTCTGACATGCACTGTTAACTTTGGGACATTATGTAGACAAGTGTGTGCCTTTCCAAATCATGTCCAATAAACTGAATTTACCACAGGTGGACTCCAACCAAGTTGCAGAAACATCTCAAGTGTGATCAGTGGAAACAGGATGCACCTGAGCTAAATTTTGAGTGTCATGGCAAAGGCTGTGAATACTTATGTACATGTGAATTTGTCGTTTTTTATTTTTAATACATTTGCAAAAATGTCAAACAAACTTCCTTCACGTTGTCATTATGGGGTATTGTTTGTAGAATTATGAGGAAAATAATGAATTTAATCATTAAACTATGTGCGTTGTGGAAAGCGCTATACAAATAAAAATTACTCAAATTACTACCCTACCCAGAACTGTAGAGTGAAAATAGTTGTTTCCTGTTTCTTATAAAGTCACCTTATAAAGAGGACGATCTCTATCCTTCTTGAGCTCACACTAAGAATAGCCAGGATGCATATCAGGGCCTAAGGATCATAAACACAATCTGAATCCTCAAAAGACTCTGGTTGAATGTTGATGTCAGGTTCCATCAGGCCATGTGCTGTATGGCCATTATGTAGGAGATTGATGGGATCTCCTTTTTAGCAAGCTGTGCCAGCTGAAAGAAAGAAATAAATGAAATAAAAATAGTTGGCCAGCTGATCTCCAATCCTGACCAGCTGACAAATGCCCCAACATCCTCTTAAACAACTAAAACAGCTTGGCCAGGTTGTGAGACCAGCTAGCCACCTTAGTCTAAGACTTTATAGATATTACAGTTTTTTTGTTTGTTTTTGTTTATGCATGATTTCCTGTAACGCTGCTTTGAAACTAAACCAGCTAAAACCAGTAAACCACCTTGGGCCTTATTAATCTCTTTTTGTTTTTTCCTCAGCAGGCACAGCTTGTCAAAATGAGTTCACATGTTAATTTTCTACCATAACAAGCACCTACAGTGTTTCATCTCATGATAACCATGAGCTGACCTGAGGCAGCATCAACCAATGAGTTACTCTCAAATGTGCCCATCTCCGTCATTCCTTTACTCATCAGTCAGTGCACTGGGCATACATGAATACCGCTGTCTTGTGTCGCTATGTTGTCAGCGCTGCTGTGCTGCTCTCTGCCAAGGGCGTGATCTCATCACAATTTATCAGTCACATTGAGCCCACATTAGGTTGATTTGATGGGAAAGCAGCCAGACTCAACCATACATATTTGATCAGGGTTTGGGCCTCTACTCTCCTCTACTTCTATTTGTAGAAATATTGATACCAGCCTCAGCCTCATCAGTCAAATGGACAAGGCAAGACGGCCCCAAATTATGGCAGCCACTTTCTGAACTGCATGCATATACAAGATTTAAGTGTAGATCTCAGATGCTTGTTCTGTTTCTTCCTCTTTAAAGCTTTAAAGCTTCAAAAAGGATGCAAACGCACTATAAAAGTATATATATATATATATATATATATATATATATATATCAGTGGCGAATTCTCAGGGCCTAACATGCCAAATAAATAAACATTTTTCATCCTTTCATACTCAATCACGTTTTGCTTATGTATTTTTAATCGCTTTCCACTCTTAATTAATCTTCAAACAAATAGAGAAAAATTAAAAGTTTATCCAGTCAGAATTTATTACCAGATGCTTACAAGCAAAGTGTGATAACTGTATCACAAATCACATGCCGAAGCAGCACACGAGTCTGAGCTCCACCTGGTCAGGTCTTCAGAATTTCTACAGAATTCCTCAACAGTGCAAATGAATATGCTTCTAATGTAAGATTGTCAGATTCTTCAGCCAATGACGGGTGAGATCTTTAGGATATGTCCCTGTCGAGGCCTTCTAGCTGGCCTTGAGTGACGCAATCACTCTTTCAGTGACGTAATTTGAAAGCGAAGAGTGCGAGATCTTGCTGACGAGTCGACTGTAATAACTGCCTCATCACAATTGAGAAAGAGATCCTTATGGATTTAAAAACCTGAGATTTTCTGCATGAAAAGATTTTCTCATGTGATTGATTTATTAAACAGGAAAGGAGGGCTGATTTTCACTTCAAGTAAATTGGTAAGTGCTTTTTGCAATGTTATAGCAACATCAGGAGTTTTCTAATTGTAAATTAGGCTGCTTGAGCATTCAGCATTCTAGTGAAAAAGTAGCGCTGCATTCCATTCAACTCCATTCAACTCGGAAAGTCAGATTTTACAACTTCCTACCTTGAAAAGTGCAATGGAATGCATCTTGACAGAATTACAACTTGTAGGCTTGTGCAGAAAATATCGACTCCGATTTCTCA
Organism: Xyrauchen texanus; assembly: GCF_025860055.1. Classification (NCBI taxonomy): domain Eukaryota; kingdom Metazoa; phylum Chordata; class Actinopteri; order Cypriniformes; family Catostomidae; genus Xyrauchen; species Xyrauchen texanus. The sequence continues at coordinate 8,152,300 of NC_068298.1, read as the reverse complement.
GAGATGCATCTTGTTTCATACACCTGAGGCACAAATGCTAGTGCTGCAGCATTGTTTATCAGTTGGGTTGCTAGGAGACATCACTAATGAGAGCTAACGAAAGCATAGCCGTTTTGTTTCCTTAAACGTCATCTTCCGAATATTGTGGAATGGAATGCATTTATTGGCAGGGCTTTCGTGCATGAACGTGTTTTTAAAATGTAAATTGGTATTGTTAGTTAACTGTAAATTAATGTATGATGCCCAAAGGAATATGTATATATATATATATATATATACTGTATATAAGTCTTCTGATCTTCTGAAGCCACACAATGGCTTTGTATGAGAAACAGACCAAAATTCAAGTAACTATTCACTTTAACTTGACACAACATCTTCAAGCACTATTATTATGAAAAAAATCAATCTATGACACAATTGCCAGATACTGTATGGCAGACTTTAGGGGGCGTTCAAACTGGATGCATTCTTGCCATAGTTGTCATTTTTGTCCACTTCGCCTTAACTCACTGCACTTTTTATTTTATTTTTTTATCGTGCCATGAGTGCCGAGTTTTTACAATATTATAATCATTTAAAAGTAGTTCAACATTAACTAAATGCACCGTGAGACCCCTGCGCTCCGCTTCATTCCATTGAGCTCTATCTAGCTGTTTTATACGCATGAATCCGCCATGTGTGAATGCTCCCTACACTGTATAAGAGAGCGAAAAACAAGACGCATGCACACTGAGTGTCATGACAACAGCAAAGCGGCTCTGATGTGGCATTTGGTTTATATTGAACCAAAACCTAAGACCTAAACTCACCTAAACTTTAACATTATTCTTTTATTGCCTGGCAAACTATTTCCCTTAGGAAAAGCAAATCAAGTTTTAGTTTGGTGTGATCTGTGAAAAGTGCTTTACAGATTGTTTGTTTCTTCATTGTCTCGCAATGACATGATCATAGGTGTATTGTTTATGCAGTTACCTTTGCGACAGAGCGTGTATTGACATTTTAAGATGTAGCTTTTTCAGTGCAAAATGTGGATGTTTTGTTGAAGTGGTTTATGGTGGAGGTGACAGAATGGGGCCAGATGGCAGATAAGAAGGCCGCTTGATGGGAAAAAGTGTCTCTAGATCAGATCCCACTCTAAAAAGAATTTGCTGCCACCAGATTTTTAAGTGAGTATCTTTAACAACTCCACCCTTCTCCAAATACTCAGAAACAATTTGAAAACATGTTTGTTTTTGCATTTCTCTCTAGGCACAGATACAGGCTTTTCAAATTACCTATTAGATTTGTTATTAAAGGTAAAGTTACAAAATTTAAAGTTTATGAGTCATTTGATGTTGTAAAAGAGTTTTGAAAGCTTGAATCGATGTCTCCGGGCAACTAAAACTGTTTTATGATTAAAAATTGCATTTTGTAAGACATGATGGGATATCACAGTGTGAAGCCATTTCAGAGAGCAGCAATTTCACAAAACATGCATCGGTATGCTTGGAGTTTCATTATTCTCACACATGTAAAAAAAAACCTTGTGCAAAGCCATATTGAAGAGCTCAGTTTTAGCGCGTATAAATTCTGTTGTAAAATCAGAAGGGGATCCACTTTGGAGGCCTATTCACTGATGTCTTTGTACCAGATTTCACTGCTGGAGAACAATGACAATAACATATTGAGTAGGAAACTGCAGCGCACTCTGAAAATCACTTTATGTGCGTTTAATGCATGCAGTCAATGGAATTGTTCTGAGAGTTTAGCAATAGATTATTCAGCCGAGCTCAGGTATACAAGGCTTCAACTGTGATGAACAATTGCACAAAAGAAAAATTCAAATGATGAACATGGATTTGGCAAGCCTAGAATATTGTATGGGCCATTCATAGAATCTCTGTTCATAGAATTCTAATTTATTCGGAACCCACAAAACAGTAGGTTATATTATTACAATTCTTGGCCCTTAGGAACGCGTAATTGGTTGTTCCCATGAGGTCAATGTCACAGTCGTTTAACTAAACAAGTAACTTTCTCAGCTGGGCTTGATTCAATTAAAATGATATTTTTCTTATTTCCTTCTGTCCGAGCTGTTCTTTTCTGTACAATTAAACTGGTGATTGGTGAATAGTAATTTATCAAGCCTCACTCCAAAATGACAAAAGAGCTCCTATAAAAGTAGTCAATATGATTTGTTTCAATTTATTCAGGTCTTCTGATGTCATGCGATAGCTTTGTGTGACCACAAATGATTGCTTCACTTCTTACTGAAAATGTTTCCTAAATTGTAGTTCTCAAATATGGCACCTATGATACAAATTTGCCATCATATTGGGTCATGGGACACATGAGCACCAATACCATTTAATATCAATGCCTTCAACGTGGCATTTTTAGAGTCGGCTTTCCAAAAGTTATCAGTGTAAAACGTGAAACTGAATTACAGTTTCGGCCTGTTCCTCTCACAAAACTTTTATATGGCTTCAGAACATTTGGAATAGAGCACACCATTTATATGGGAAATGGTGGTGGTGTAGTGGGCTAAATCACATAACTGTTAATCAGAAGGTCGTTGTTTTGATCCCCACAGCCACCATCATTGTGTCTTTGAGAAAGACACTTAACTCCAGGTTGCTCCAGGGGGATTGTGCCTGTAATAAGGGCTCTGTAAGTTGCTTTGGATAAAAGCGTCTGCCAAATGCATAAATGTAAATGTAAATATGGGCTAGTTTAATGACACGTATTTTGTCCTTTTTGGAGGAAGGCTATATAAATCACATCCACGCACTCTGTATACTGTAAATTATCACTTCTGAAGACATGGATTTAATCACTAGAGTTATATGGATTACTTTTATACTGACTTTATGTCCTTTGTAGAGCTTTAAATGTCTTGAAATAATTAGAGCTGAGATGTTCTTCTAAAAACGTTGTTTGTGTTCAGCTGAAGAATGAAATTCATACACATCTGGGATGGTATGAGGGAGAGTAAATGATGACAGAATTTAAATTTCTGGGAACTATCCCTTTAGCTTGTATCGAAACCAGAATATTCCTTTAAATGCATGGGTCCTTATCTAAACTGTAAAACCAATTTAATATTTCAAGAGTGCCAAATGGGTGCAACTGTTGACCACCATTTGGAGTCAATAAAATGAACTCCCACTCTCTCTCTCTTCATTTCTGCAAATAGCCTTCAATAGAAAGAGCTTAAAACTCATATAATTACACTAACCATCATTACGGTAGGCAATAGTTGAACCACTAAAGCCAAAACGTCCTGCAGGCCATCATGTTTCTGCAATTACCTCTTCATCATAATATTGTTAGAGGGAGGATGTTTGGCATCTCAAAAGGTTAGAGGTAATCTTTTACTTTATTTAACTACAGTCACCCCACAATGATCTCCAACCTTCCCCTCTATCTCCCATTCACCCACACCAGCATCATTCTCCTTTATCGAGGTCTCTTATCAGTTTCTTGCTGGAGACACTTTGAAATATAAATCAGGTCTCATTATCTCCCCCTATTGCAGTCCCCATGGTGATAAGTGCTGTATCGAGGACATCCTTGAGAGGTAATATCATCTAATACGCTTGGAGAAGAATGGGGAGGGAAAAAAAGCAGATGCTATGGGTGGGTACCGCCCGCATTGAGGGAGAGGTGCCCGTCTTAGACAAAAAAAATGACATGGATGAAGAAATATGTAGCAGATATGAATATTTCATTTCATAGGGAGGTCTCAGAGAGAAAAGGAAAAGATCTTTCTGCTCTGTTGAACAACTGAAATAGATTGGAAGACGGCTGAAATCACTGAATAAGGGTTTCATGTGAAAGCAGTTTTACTGTGGATAAAATAACCTACTGTACATTTGCATTTTCATGTACAGGGAACTGTGAGACAGTCCAATACATTATACATGTTATAAGTGTTCTAAAAATATATTTGATTATGATTAACATTAATTTTAAGGGTGAAACTACAGTAAATTCTGAGAAAAAGCTTTTTAACAATACAAGTATAATTTCCACATGAGGGATTACCGTGAGGTATTGTGAATAACCAATATATATATATATATATATATATATATATATATATATATATATATATATATATATATATATAAATATATATATATATACACTCACCTAAAGGATTATTAGGAACACCATACTAATACTGTGTTTGACCCCCTTTCGCCTTCAGAACTGCCTTAATTCTACGTGGCATTGATTCAACAAGGTGCTGAAAGCATTCTTTAGAAATGTTGGCCCATATTGATAGGATAGCATCTTGCAGTTGATGGAGATTTGTGGGATGCACATCCAGGGCACGAAGCTCCCGTTCCACCACATCCCAAAGATGCTCTATTGGGTTGAGTTCTGGTGACTGTGGGGGCCATTTTAGTACAGTGAACTCATTGTCATGTTCAAGAAACCAATTTGAAATGATTCGCGCTTTGTGACATGGTGCATTATCCTGCTGGAAGTAGCCATCAGAGGATGGGTACATGGTGGCCATAAAGGGATGGACATGGTGAAAAACAATGCTCAGGTAGGCCGTGGCATTTAAACGATGCCCAATTGGCACTAAGGGGCCTAAAGTGTGCCAAGAAAACATCCCTCACACCATTACACCACCACCACCAGCCTGCACAGTGGTAACAATGCATGATGGATCCATGTTCTCATTCTGTTTATGCCAAATTCTGACTCTACCATCTGAATGTCTCAACAGAAATCGAGACTCCTCAGACCAGGCAACATTTTTCCAGTCTTCAACTGTCCAATTTTGGTGAGCTCTTGCAAATTGTAGTATATATAATATATATATACACTCACCTAAAGGATTATTGGGAACACCTGTTCAATTTCTCATTAATGCAATTATCTAATCAACCAATCACATGGCAGTTGCTTCAATGCATTTAGGGTTATGGTCCTGGTCAAGACAATCTCCTGAATCATGTGTTTGATGATTTTCATTGAGGGCCATTTGTTCATATTAGAACTTTTTAGCTCTAAACAATGTACTTTATGTTTTACAAATTTTCACTGAAGAAAAAAATATTACTTAAATTTTGAATTGTTTCTCAATCTAACCTATCATGTGCCTGAAGACATATGACACACAAGTCACAGAGAGGCACTATCCAATGCCACTGCTTTGAAAAGATGGACCGTGAAATTCATTTCAGCATCTTAGTTTTTGTTTAATTTGAATGTCCCTGTTTTGTTTCATTTTAATTAGATCATTGTAGTAGAATTTCATTTGATTTAGTAAAACAATACAGTACATAAAACATAACAATGAACAACTTCACTGAATATTTTGTATGCAAGCGAGCCAATCATTGTTATGATTATAATAATGTGTGCTTTAGGTGTGATTAATTTCACTGCCAATGTAAATTGAAATTTTTTGAATCTGCAAAACTGAGAATGGACTCTGTCTCTCTCTCTTGTCACTCACTCACTCATGGTTATTGTAATCTTGGTCTCCTAATTGTCATTACCTCCGTGTAACAATGTTGAGATAAGGCAGCCATATTAATCATCCAAATTAAACAAAATGTTGTTACTAATGAGCAACATACTTCAGTTGGTGGAAACAAAGTGAGAAGTGTTTGAATTTTTTGGCAGCCCTGTGAATATTTTATATTTTAAAGCATGTATGAAGACACCTGCTCCGGCAGTTGATTGATTCACTCAATGTCTTGATTTGGCATGTTTCCATCTATTTCCACAGTCTCCGTATAGTCACTGCTAAAGGGGTATTTTTATCCATAGATGTGAGAGGCTAGCCTTGTTGCATTTTTAATTGTTACAATACAATGTTGACAAGTCACAGACAACATATTTTTGCATTACATTATTTGAATGGGAATAAGCGAAGACACATAATTTATCTGAAATCCAAACTATTATGACAATATTGCTGTCATGCTGATGGGAGAGACAAGACAGGAGATTGTTGATCCAAATGCAGACTATTTTATTAATGTAACTCAGAAGATGAAGACATAAAGATTAAAATAAAACACTTGAGAAAATGGGAAAAATCAAACGTCACAGCAGTTTGCTGGTAAATATGAATGTAACATTTAAATGAACATGTTAACAAACAAGAACCAGCGATGAGAGAAGGAAACCATAGATATAAATACACAGAAGGATGATGATGGAACAGGGAACAGCTGTGGAAGATGGAGGGAAGGTGAGGATAATCAAAAAAGGTACATCATGGGAAATGAAGTCCATGAATAATGGGAAAACAAAGTGCAGTTCTTACAATTGCATTGTAGCTGTAATATGAATGTGAAAGTGGTTTGAATAAGGGACCTGTGATCAAATTTATAAGAATTATTCAAGACTCTTGAAATGATAATCTAGCAGCAAGGGAGGACCAGCTTCATATTAATGGCCAACTTGTTTAATTTACAGGCTTAACAAGCACAAACATTTATTTTTTTTTTAATTATCCATATTCATAACTTTACAATCCATTTGAAAGACAATAAAATCCATGACACTTTATTTATCCTGTTGATATGCACCCCCTTTTTGAGCACAAACCATGAACTTAAATGGTTGTATTTACTGGACCCTTTGGAGTATGGACACAGTTGTAGTATCTTTTGAAAGAAGACACTTTGGGCTTAATTTCCCAAGTTTCAGCATTAATATTTGCTGTTATTTTTTGAAGTTAGAGAAGCTGAAGTTTATAGTAATGGAAATATTTTGTGCTGAAGATGTTTTTATAATTAAAACAACAATAATAAAGATACCAACACAACCGAGAAAAACAATGTTCTCAAAGCCACAAGTCTAAAGAAGTTATGTTTCAAATTTGAAGATGATCTAACGTAAAATTAGATTCCTGCAAGCTTTTTTTCTCTGTAAAATCGCTGGAAGCGTACAGAGTAAAATTAAGGCTCCGCCTTTCAAGACAACACAAAATCGGACTGCACTGCTTGGCTATTATGAATAAAACTTCGCTGTTTTTTTAAAGATATACTTTGGAGATGGGCTCATTTTGTTTACGAGACTCTAATATATAAGATAATATACAGTTTTACAATATGAATGCTGTTCAGATTGCAGCATTCAGATGAGGAAGGGTAATTCTTTCAGGCGAGATCTCATGAAACAATGGAGAATATATCAATATTTCTTAGATTTATTACTTTTATGGACAAAAAGTGCTATTGGATGTTTTTCAATGAACGCTTGACAACTGGATTCATCTGGCGATCGTGTTTTCATAACAAATGTATGAAGTCCCGTTTTGATATTACATGTTCTCATATGTACTCCTGGCACAAATAACTAAATTGCTGTTTGTGGAGAATTGCTATCGTGAAACAGAGATCGGATATCAATGTTGAACCCTTAGACCTTTGAAAAGATAAGTAATTTGTTAACATTAATTACATTTATAGACGTTAAATTATATATTAAATGTAAGCAGAGTTACGTCACCCAAATCTTTAAGCAAATCTAAAAATTCCAAATCTTTAAGCAAATCAAACACAGCTACATAACAGGTTTGATTTCATATTGAATCGAGAGCTGGTGTTTCAAGCTATATTTTTTAAAGGAAAAAAGCAAAGACACAGAGTGCTTCTTTTGCCATCTGATGCATAAATACTATCTGAAAGTCGATCTGGGGATAAAGGCACCTAAGAGTTTGGATCACGTAAGGCGTAACCTCAACTTACGGTGCATATGTATGAGCCCATGTCTCCCGGGGCCTTATTAATTGTATGAAATCTCAATCATTCTTACATCCATTTGCATAACCTTATCATATTTGATTTTTGTGCTTCGGGGCATCATTAAAGAGCTATCTGTCTATCTCAGAGCACCTATTAATGTGACTTTCATATTAAAATTGAATTTCTTATTTCTCAATTAAAGCAAGATTCAAACTTTAATCAGAGTTTTGGAAGGTGGCTTTTGTACTTTTAATTCACCTGAACATGAAAGAGATCGAGATTATGTTCAGGTGGTCTCGATAAATGAATGACAGTTTCAGAACACTATGTAATTCAAATTTCAAAATCCATTCATTGAGAACTTCACTTTGGGAATGTCTCCAATAAAAAGATAAGAGTAGCAGATACTTAACTCTGTGACAGTGATTACACAATATCACAAAACTCATTGATCACTTTACTGGTAATACAACCTCTGAAAGTATATTTTAAATCAAATGAATGACAGTCTAAACTCCATATTTTAATCCCTGCCTTACCAGTAAACTCTATAGCAACACTTTGTCAGTATTGTCACTTTAAATTTATATACATAAAGTTTAGGATTTTGACAAAATGTACACATAAATATTTAATATCCTGCACTTTTTTGGGTCTCTAATCAAATAAGTACATTTGTGACATGTACTATGTTAAATTATATGAAAAATACAATTGCATTGCTTCCACTGAAGCTCACAAGATGCTCTGGAACATTCTCTTATCATGCCGTGATAACATGGATCAACAGGTTTTGCAGAAAAGTGCATTAGAGCAAAATAGGGAATATTATATAATTAGATAAACAAACAAAATACATGTTTATATAATTTTTTTTTATTGTATTCGGCATTTCACTGAAAATGTAATGCTTGTAATTAGGGATATCTCAATACTATTTTTTGAGAACGAGTACAGATAAATTTTTGGTACTCGTCGATACAGAGTCCGATACCTGTTTTTTTCTTTCCCTAAACTCTATATCAAGTCAAGTCAAGTCAAGTCAATTTTATTTGTATAGCGCCTTTCACAACACACATCCTTTCAAAGCAGCTTTACAGAATATCAGCATTAACAGACGATAAAACTGTAATGTCTATAAAGTCGATTAATCATCATTGTGTAATTTCGATAAAATAAAATTTTTAATAGTGTTTAAAAATAATTAAATGATAATTGTATTAATAACCCCAGTGAGCAAGCTGTAGACGACTGTGGCAAGGAACACAAAACTCCATAAGATGTAGATTAATGGAGAAAAATAACCTTGGGAGAAACCAGACTCACTGTGGGGGCCAGTTCCCCTCTGGCTAACATTTTGAATGTAATGTAAATATTAATTATGTATAGGTAAAATCATGGTTTAAAATGATTAAACTAAGTGTTAAGGGTCAGTGATTAAACATTGATTGTGTTTGAACTGTACGATTAATGACCAAAACCTTTGAAGTCCATCTTGATTAATTGCAGAAGTTCACATAGATGCAATTGTCCTTGTTAATTGGCTGATGAAGGCTTTTGTTGGCAATAGTTAGTCTATGCATTCCATTTCAAGATCGTAGTCCATCAATAGACCGAGGTGATGCAGGTTGGAGTTGGCATCATTTCATCCTCTGAAGTCCGTCATAATAGATTGAAGTGATGTTTGGCTGGCACCGGCTGCATTTAGTCATCATCATTCTGCGACATGTAGCAGTGGAGTCCAACATGAAGCAGGAATGTTGCTGGATCCAGCCGGTTCTGGTGACCTCAGGATAGGAGTCCCGAGGTTGAGACAGGGAAACAAATAAAAAGATGTAAGCGTAGATGCCATTTAATTTATTGCAGAGTAAGAGATCATGCTCAATGTTTCTGGTTTCTGGTTCCGGCAGACCCAAATAAAGCAGCCTAATTGTGGGTTGGAGGATAAATTAGGTGTATGCCTGGCTAAATAGATGAGTCTTTAGTCTAGACTTAAACTGAGGGAGTGTGTCTGCATCTCGAACAGTGTTTGGGAGACTATTCCATAGTTTAGGAGCCGAATATGAAAAGGATCTTCCTCCTTTAGTGGATTTTGATATTCTAGGAACTAATAATAGGCCCGAATTTTGCGATCATAATGAACGTGTTGGAATATAGCGTGGTAGAAGATCACTTAAGTACTGCGGAGCTAGACCATTCAAAGCTTTGTACGTAGTTAACAGAATTTTAAAATCAATAGGTAGCCAATGTAACGATGATAAAATGGGGCTAATATGATCATATTTCTTGGTTCTCGTCAGCACTCTGGCTGCTGCATTTTGAACCAACTGAAGTTTATTTATTGATCTTGCTGGACATCCTCCCAGTAATGCATTACAATAATCCAGTCTTGAGGTCATGAACGCATGAATTAGTTTTTCGGCTTCAGCAACAGAGAGCATGTGTCTTAATTTAGCAATATTTCTTAGGTGGAAGAATGCTGTTCTACAAACATTTGTAATTTGATTTTCAAAGGACAGATTGGTATCAAATATAACACCTAAGTTCTTTGCTGTTGAAGATGATGTAACAGCACATCCATCTAGAGACAAATTATATTTTAGTGGCTTATTTTTAACAGGTATGAGCAGCCGATGTCAGTACAACACAGTCTCCACACATTCACAAGCACTCACATTTGAATATATATATATATATAATGTATATATAGAATCAAGCAGATTAATTGTCTGTAAAATCACCACACTTATTTAAGTGTACGAATTAGATAATTTTCTGATAAAGAATGACAATTTAATATAAAACAATTCTCCATCACTTTGGCTGAAGAATACTTAAGTGTAGGAGTGAACTGCAATGACATGTTGTCGTGGAAACATAAATACAGACAACGTTTAATCAATTCTATGTCTTTGTCATCTTATCTAACAATTTACAACTATCAATCTACAGTTCAAAGAGTATCTGGGGCTGGGAACAGTTCCAATGAGCCATTGCTTTATGCACTGATAATAAAGAACCCTTGTTTTTCCAATAAAATTTTGAAATGAGCTGCGTTTCTTCAGAATGTTCATTCTGCAATTGTTAGCACAAACATTGTTGTGACTCGCATCTGAATTTAATGCACTGTGTTAAATTCATGAACTGTGTGGATGTCTCTCATATCAATATCATGTTTTATATTCATATGACTGTGATTTTGTAGTGCAGCATCAGAGCATTAGAAATGGCTCGTTGCCCCAAATGACTCTCCACCACACTGAAAAAACTTGAATATATAACTAAAGGAAATAATTATGAAATTGAAATGTGAAATTCTTAAATGAGGCTAACATACATACATACATACATACTGTACATATGTAAAAGTAAACGTATTTATATTAGGGGGAAAAACATTCAACAATCTAAATTATTAGAAATCTAATGTATTAAAGTAAAAATTATATTACTTTGAAGAGTGCACTTATTTGGATACAGTGGATTATTATTTTTTAAATTGCCATATTGGTGGTTATTGTAACACATTTTTTGGCACATATAAATGTTTCTAGTACTAAAAGATGGCAGGTAGATTTGTAATAGTCTGTGAGCGAGGAAAAAAAATAGATAGATAGATAGATAGACAGACAGACTGTAACCCGACACACACACACACACAAGTAGAGACAGTCACAATGACGGATGAAAACTGCTTTATTAAATTAAAGCAGTCCGGGCAAAAGTACAAACAAGGGGCAAATCCGGGAGAGTAGTCGAGGGGAACGAGGGTCAATGTCGGGGTAAACAGGATGAAACAAACACGTAGCAAGAGGGGACTAGAGGGATGGGGAGTTGGCAAGCTAAGAGGTAACAAGTAGGGAGGTCAAAACTAGACGAGACTAGCAGGGGCAAAACTAGAGCTAGAGAACTAGCGGGGGCATAAACACGGAATCTAAATACATACAATAACCAACACCCGTGAAACGGAAGTGCTGGGTATTTATAGGGGAAGGTGCAGGTGTGAACAATGAAGGTGACGAGACGAGTGCAGGTGAATCTAATGTGTGGGGATAGGAAGCGCGTGAGTGCAAGGTGGTCATAATGTTCAGGCTGCAGCGAGTGAGAGCGAGCATGAGTCAGAGGGGAGAGAGTTTACGAGCGAGAGCTCAGTAATAGCAGAACGAGCGTGTGAGCTCGTGAGGGAGGAAACAGAGCGTACGAGCTCAAGGGGCGGAGCGAGGAGCGGAAGCGAGCATGCTCGCGGAGTGTATGGGTGCGTGCTCGAGGAAGCGGAGATGGGGCAGAGGAGCGAGGTTCGTGACAGTACTCCCCCCTCTGAATAGGACGGCTCCTGACGGCCACGCTGGGTTGCGTAGCTCGAGGGGACAGAACGAGCGTGTGAGCTCGAGGGGACAGAACGAGCGTGTGAGCTCGAGGGGACAGAAGGCACAAAAGGGGAATGAAACAGTCCATGGGGGTCAACGGGCAGTTCAAGGCAAGGTCAAGGGGAACATAGTGGACAGGCGGGTTGTCGGGAGGTCTAGGGGGCAGCCATAGGGCAGAGACTGGGTCAGGAGGTCTGGAAGGCGACTGGAGGACAGGGACTGGGTCCGGGGGTCTGGAAGGTGACCACCGGACAGGAATAGGGTCCGGAGGCCAGGGAAGAGGCCACAGGACAGGTAGAGGAACGGTAACAAGGGGAGCAGGCAAGACCCAGTGAGGAAAGGTTTCAGGGGGCGGAGCCGTGAAAGGCGGAGTCGTGGAGGACTTGGGAGACTGAGCCTTGGAAGGCGGAGCCGTGAGAGACTCGGCAGGCGGGGAATTGAGAGACAGAAGAGGCGGCGCCGAGGGAGGCTCGGGGGGCTCCGGAGGCAGAGCCGAGGAAGGCTCAGGAGACGGAGCCGAGGGAGGTGGAGTCGCAGGAGGCCCCAGGGGCGAGGCCCTGGTGGGCTCTGGAGGTGGAGCCGAAGGAGGCTCCAGAGGTGAAGCCCTGGAAGGCTCTGGAGGCAGAGCCGAGGGAGGTGACGCCGTGGGTGGTGGCGCCGTAGAAGGCTCCAGGAGTGAAGCCCTGGTAGGCTCTGGAGGTGGAGCCAAGGGAGGCTTTAGAGGCGGAGCCAAGGGAGGCTCCAGAGGCGAATCTCTAGAAGGCTCTGGAGTCTTAGGGAGCAGAGCCGTAGGAGGCTCGGGTGGTGGAGCCGTGGAAGGCTTGAGAGGCGGAGCCGTAGGAGGCTCGAGAGGCGAATCTCTAGAAGGCTCTGGAGTCTTAGGGAGCAGAGCTGTAGGAGGCTCGGGTGGTGGAGCCGTGGAAGGCTCAAGAGGCGGAGCCCTAGGAAGCTCTGGAGTCTTTGGGAGCAGAGCTGTAGGAGGCTCGGGAGGTGGAGCCGTAGGAGGCTCTGGAGGGGGAGCCGTAGGAGGCTCGGGAGGCAGAGCCATAGGAGCCTCTAGTGGCCGAGCCCTGGGAGGCTCGGGAGGTGGAGCCGTAGGAGGCTCTGGAGGGGAGCCGTAGGAGGCTCGGGAGGCAGAGCCATAGGAGCCTCTAGTGGCCGAGTCCTGGAAGGCTCGAGAGGCTTGAGGGGGAGCCTTGAAAGACTCGAGAGACGAAGCCCTGAGAGGCTTGAGAGGAGGAGGAGCCCTGAAAGACTCGAGAGGGGGAGCCCTGAGAGGCTTGAGAGGGGAGGAGCCCTGAGAGACTCGAGGGGCGGAGCCCTGAGAGGCGGAGGAGCCCTGAGAGACTCGAGAGGCGAAGCCGTGAGAGGCTTGAGGGGTGGAGCCATGAAAGACTCGAGAGGGGACGCCCTGAGAGGCGGAGGAGCCCTGAGAGACTCGAGAGGCGAGCCGTGAGAGGCTTGAGGGGTGGTGGAGCCCTGAGAGACTCGGAGAGGCGAGCCGTGAGAGGCTTGAGGGGTGGAGCCATGAAAGACTCGAGAGGCGAGCCGTGAGAGGCTTGAGGGGTGGAGCCATGAAAGACTCGAGAGGCGAAGCCGTGAGAGGCTTGAGGGGTGGAGCCATGAAAGACTCGAGAGGCGAGCCGTGAGAGGCTTGAGGGGTGGAGCCATGAAAGACTCGAGGGATGGAGCCCTGAAAGACTCGAGAGGCGAAGCCGTGAGAGGCTTGAGGGGTGGAGCCATGAAAGACTCGAGGGATGGAGCCCTGAAAGACTCGGAAGGCGAAGCCGTGAGAGGCTTGAGGGGTGGAGCCATGAAAGACTCGAGGGATGGAGCCCTGAAAGACTCGAGAGGCGAAGCCGTGAGAGGCTTGAGGGGTGGAGCCATGAAAGACTCGAGGGATGGAGCCTTGAGAGACTCGAGAGGCGAAGCCGTGAGAGGCTTGAAGGGTGGAGCCCTGAGGGACTTGAGGGGTAGAGCTCTGGGAGGCTCGTGAGGAGGAGCCCTAGGAGGCTCGTGAGGGGCCCTTGGAGACTCGTGGAGGCGGAGCCCAGGAGGGCTCAGAGGGGCGAGCAGAACCCGACAGAGCCGTGGGAGACTCTGAGGGCGGAGCAGAACCCGCAGAGCTGTGGGAGACTCTGAGGGCGGAGCAGAACCCGGCAGAGCCGTGGGAGACTCTGAGGGCGGAGCAGAGGTCTGCAGAGCCGTGGAAGACTCTGAGGGCGGAGCAGAGGTCTTGAGCACAAGACGAGACTGGGGAGAAGGGGCCCTCTTCCTTCTCTTACGTCTTCGGCCAACAGGGGACGTGGCCATGGGGACGGTCGAGGCTACAGGCGCTGGCTCAGGGGGGGGTCGAGGCTACAGGCGCTGGCTCGCTGACCGTGGCAGACATGGGCGCTGGCTCACTGGCCGTGGCGGGCATGGGCGCTGGCTCGTTGGCCGTGGCGGGCATGGGCGCCGGCTCGTCGGCCGTGGCGGGCATGGGCGCCGGCTCGTTGGCCGTGGCGGGCATGGGCGCCGGCTCGTTGGCCGTGGCGGGCATGGGCGCTGGCTCGTTGGCCGTGGCGGGCATGGGCGCTGGCTCGTTGGCCGTGGTAGGCTTAGGGACTGGGGCCGTGGTAGGCTTCGAGACGGGGGTCTTGGTGTGGAGCGCTGGTTCAGTGTCTGCCTCCCCACAGTGAACGAGGAACCAGAGTACAGTAGGGCGAGGTCAATAAACTGAGCCAGGTTAAGGGGCAGCGACCACCAGGCATTAATGATGAGGTTGGCTCATTCAGACCACATTGAAAAATGGTCTTCAGAGCCACCTCATTAAAATTCACCTGGTACGCCAGGACACAAAAATCCATAATATAAGCCTCCACGGTTTGGCTCCCTGACGCAAACCCACGAGTTGGGCCGCTGGGTCCATAATGCCGAGGGCGGGGTTATGGGTTACACCACCGCTGCCTCGCATAAAAACCCCTTGGTCAGCGTCTGAAGAGCCGTAAAACCTCTCCGGGGTGGAGAGCTTACGGCGCTCAAAAACGCATGGGAAGCATAAACGGGCTCAGGGGCAGACACAGGTGACGCAGGGTGACAAAAATCAAAAATCGCACGTACCTGCTGGCCCTGGCCTGTGAGCGCGCGATCATGCTTCCACACCGTCGCTCCTTGCGCTGAATGTGACGAGTTCCTCCGCTCTAGTGAGCCGCGCGAATCCTCAGCGCGACGCATTGTGACTGTCTTCGGTGAGGTTGGTTATTCTGTAACCCGACACACACACACACAAGTAGAGACAGTCACAATGACGGATGAAAACTGCTTTATTAAATTAAAGCAGTCCGGGCAAAAGTACAAACAAGGGGCAAATCCGGGAGAGTAGTCGAGGGAACGAGGGTCAATGTCGGGGTAAACAGGATGAAACAAACACGTAGCAAGAGGGGACTAGAGGGATGGGGAGTTGGCAAGCTAAGAGGTAACAAGTAGGGAGGTCAAAACTAGACGAGACTAGCAGGGGCAAAACTAGACGAGACTAGCGGGGGCATAAACACGGGAATCTAAATACATACAATAACCAACACCCGTGAAACGGAAGTGCTGGGTATTTATAGGGGAAGGTGCAGGTGTGAACAATGAAGGTGACGAGACGAGTGCAGGTGAATCTAATGTGTGGGGATAGGAAGCGCATGAGTGCAAGGTGGTCATAATGTTCAGGCTGCAGCGAGTGAGACGAGAGCATGAGTCAGAGGGGGGAGAGAGTTTACGAGCGAGAGCTCGTAATAGCAGAACGAGCGTGTGAGCTCGTGAGGGAGGAAACAGAGCGTACGAGCTCAAGGGGGCGGAGCGAGGAAGCGGGAAGCGAGCATGCTCGCGGAGTGTATGGGTGCGTGCTCGAGGAAGCGGAGATGGGGCAGAGGAGCGGGGTTCGTGACACAGACGGACGGATGGACAGATGAATATATAAATGTTACAATTTTCCCCAGGCCCCTCCTCCTCCATTCTTAACAAAAATAAAGCTCATTTATTTTACAGACCTTTTTTTTTCTTTGTGTGCCTAATATAAACCAACCAAGCACTAATTATATCAATAAAACATTACAAGTGGCCTTTAAGTGTCATTTATTTGTATTTAATTAAATCTAACTCTGACTCATATGCAGGCAATTAGTGAATCGAAAGGCCAAGTCTCAACTAATTTATGGCGCTTCAACCTTTACATGTATCTCTTTTATAATGTGAAATACCATGAAAAATCTCTTGTTAGATATTGAACCATGCTGGTAATCCTGATAAATCCACAGATTTACAAAAAGTACTCATATGGTGACCTTAAAGGTTACTATAATTTAGCTGTCCAAAACAAATCCCCTGGATTGCACTGGCAGAATATTTATTACAGATGGATCCTAATTAATCCAGTTAAATAAAACAAGAAATAATCAGGGCACTAAACCTGATTGTCATTTCTAAAACTATTGACACAAAATGCTCAAGACAGCAGCTGTTCTCTGCATTTACAAACAATAGTTGCTTTTCACACATCCAAATTGAGCTAACTTCCACAGGCCCGGCCAGTAAATTGTGGAAATGCCAAATTAGAAGCTCCCTCTACTATGAGTTCCATTATTAGGGCAGAGAAAAATGGAGACTGCACGCTGCACGGCTTTGACACGCAGCCAGCCTTTTCAGCACCAAGGACAGCTCCCTTTTGCTTCAGACCAAAGAGAGAGCTCCATTTTGGATTCCCCAGGATGGGGAGGAGGGCTTGACTTTTTCTGGAATTCAATTAAGCCATGTGCTGCCTGCCGAGAGGGCTGAGGGAGACCAGTGCCCAGAGAGGATAGACATATTGCAATAACACCAAGCAATTAAACATAGGGCCTCAACGGTATTTTTGTCCCCACTATTTAAGCGTGCAGTGTTTCTAACATTGTATGAGGGGACTCTTCCTTTGGGTTTTAGATGGAATGAAAAGCCTTTTAAATGGCATAAAAGAGGGTGGAGAAGCATACCAGCCATGATTGGTGTGGGAGAATTCTTGACCTTTTTGGCCACTGCTGTAATTCTCAGTACTACTATAAAGTAGGATTTAGATCCACAATGTGACAATATGATCACACAGGAAATTGATATGCTTCATCTGAATGTTCATGTACTCTGAAATCAACCAAATACTTACAAGCGCTACCCACATCAGACATTTTTGCATCAACGTCATTGCCTTTCCCTGTAACACTACAGATAGCATATTAGGAATGCTGAGACATGGGTTCTGGTCCCATGGAAAGAAACTGCATTCACATAAACAATGATGATAATTATTTGGAGGTTGCATTTTCACTCTAAAATGTAATTTTACTCCACATACAGTTTGGTTTAGGATTGCCACAACAGGCTATGTATTACCGTGATTTTAGCACGGTTAATTGGTATTCTTAGGCATGACAAAAAGCAGAGAAAAAGGGCATTTATTAAACAATTACAAAATCATTATGATAAGGGTTGTTCAATAAATAATCACCAGTGTTCAATAAATAATAACAGTTAATAGTAATGTTAAAAATCAGAATAAATAATTCTTACGGCAAGTAAAATAAGTTAATTAGGCTAATTGTACTCAGCTGCCAAGCAATGTAGCATCTTGGTGAATTAGAATGTGTAGTCACGGTTGAGTGATTATTTGCATTTTACAATGACTTTAAATGTGTCTCATCAATTCAGAATTTGTATATTCAGGACTATCCATTACAAAAGGAGAAATTGATAGCTGTGTAACTTCATTAAATTAAGTGCCACTTCTTAAAGAGATTATATCATCCCAACTTTTAAATCTATTTCTATTCATAAAGGCATTTAAGTCTATTATTTATATTGAATAATGAACCAAGAGTTGAAACGTTCCATTATGCATATGCTTGTGCATTTTGTGCCTGTTATGTAATAGACATTAATTTGATCTGGCACAATTTTTATGTTTTCTTAGCCAGCACATTTAATCCATGTCAAGATATAAATAATCAGAAGAAAGGAAAAAAATATACACATTATTTGTTTTTCAAATTGTTTTTACTTTTATGAATTCATTATCATCACATGGGTAGTTGATGCTTTATGTGTCCATTTACTTTATTAATGAACATGAAAAACATTTTATACATGTTTGAAGTATTTCTAAGACCTTTCACAGTTTTTCTATTTTTTAAACACCTAATTGCCTCACTAGTTTATTTTAAATTGTCCTATGTGACAAATACATTTTAAAATGTAAAATATTACACATAATCACTATTTGCATGATATCAAATAAGCTGCATGCATGGAAATGCTGTTTAAAATAGTTTTATATGAAATATTGCAGGTCACACAATAGGACATGTCAATAATGTAGTTGAATGGCTTCATTATCAGTCAAGTAAAATAGTTTTTGTTCGCACAGTCGAAAACATCTTATTTCAGTCAAATCTTATCACATATGTATCTGACCTAGACGAGTCTCCTCAAATTTAATTAGAGAAAAAAAAAATCTATGGGCATTAGAGGGTCATATTTCTAGTGTATGAAATATTGCAGAGGGTTGGACTAACTTGCAACATTAATTACAAAATTTGCATTGAAAAATCCTTTAAAACTATGATTAACGAATCACACTGTCAGAGCACAACACAGTTGATCATTCTCAAGGTGAAACAGGTGCCTCCCAAAGTAAATTCAAAACAGATATTTCTAAGATCTTGAAGTTTGCTTTTGAAATTCATGAGACATTAGTTCAATCATTCAATTGAACTTTGGAAAAGGTGTGAGAGGCTTCCTTTGATCACAGTTTGAACTTTACTGCGTGCAAACACTTCCTTAACAAATCTACTACTGCACCTGTTCAAGCACAGAATGGAAGCTGTCAACCTGTGGGGCACAGGACGTACAACAAATATTCACAAGAGCTCAGGTGTCCCATCTTTACAAACAATTAGCATAAAAAATAGATGTGTAACAGGAACTCACCTCACTATGGGCGATTTTCTGTTGGAGCTCATCGAAGGCCTGCAAGGCCAAACACAGTAAATGTCTCACATAAAAGGACAAATAAGCAGCAATAATATGGTCGCTCTGTTCTAACATCTACTGACCTGCCTTGCAGCATCTACCTCTTGCAAATGCAGCCTTTAAGGGCCAATAACACAGAATGTTTTTATTTTTTTTTACATCCACCTGCACTATTTTTCCAATTGTTTTTCTATGTAAACATGCACCCATTGCACAAAGGTGCCTGGAATTTGTCCTGGCAGGCAGCAGAGGATTTAGATAAAAGGTAGAATTAATTAAAAATGCATTCCTGTTGACCGTATTTAATAATTAACATTGAAATAAATACAACTTGCTATTGCAATCATCTGTGGACATTTCACATGGAAAATGGATGGGTATACATCCAACACTTCCAGCTTCTGCCGCTGGGTGCAGTGATTAGAATTTCGGTAAATACAGACCGATTTAAGAAGCAGAAATTTCAACCTGTGAAATCAGTCTGGATACACTGGCTTCCAGTACAGCCTAAAGAAAGTATCTTAGGAAGGACCATAATTCAGTTACCTTGCTTTACAGCCTTAAAGGGATAGTTCAGCCTTAAAGGGATAGTTCACCCAACAATAAAAATACTCTCATCATTTACTCACCCTCATGCCATCCCAGATGTCTATGACCTTTTTCTTCAGCGAAACACAAATGAAGATTTTAAAAATAATTTTTCTGCAGGTCCATTCAATGCAGGTGAACTGTGGCCAGAATTCTGAAAGTCCAAACATCGCATAACAGCATCACAAAAGTAATTCATACGACTCCAGTGGTTCGATCAATGTCTTCTGATGCAATCCAATCGGTTTTGGATCAGAACACACCAAAATATAACTCTTTTTGCAGTATAAATCTTGACAGCAGTCTCCTTGGCGATCATGATTTCAAGCTCAATTACACTTCCTATAGCACCATCTAGCGCTCTAAGCACATGTCAAGCACTTGGAAGTGTAATCAAGCTTGAAATGTAACTTGAACTTGAAATGCTTGAATCATTTATGTGCCTAGAGACTGCTATGGCAAGATGTACAGAGAAAAAGGAGTTATATTTTGATCTGTTCTCACCCAAAACCAACTGGATCGCTTCAGAAGACATTGATTAAACCACTGGAGTGGTATGGATTCATTTTATGATGCCTTTATGTGATATTAGGACCTGCAGTGCTGAGATATTCTTATAAAAGAGTTTGTTTGTGCTCTGCAGAAGAAAAAAAATCAATGTGATGGCATGAGGGTGACTAATTGGTGAGAGAATTTTCATTTTTGGGTGAACTATTCCTTTAACATCAGGAGCACACCTAGAATTATGTCTTAAATTCTGCCTCCATAAGTCAAGTGGTTTTTATTGTTGTTTCAACCATATACAGTTAGTACAGTACACAGTGAAACGAGACAACGTTCCTCCAGGACCATGGTGCTACATAAAAACAACAAAGGACAAACACAGAACCACATGAGACTACACAACTAAATAAAATACCTATATAATATACCTATATAATATACCTATATATACCATATACCATAAGCAGCTCAATTGTTTTTTTAACAGAACAGTTAATAAATCAATAAATCATGTGGTCCACCTTGACTTCTATCATCCCATATAAACACACCAGGTTATTTTCAACTTTAACTAGTGCCACCAGTAAAACCTTAATGAACATTCATTTCTGGCAGTCTTAAATTGCAGCCTTTTGCTTAATGAAATGGATCTCCATCATGTCTACTGAGTTTAAAGAAAGAATGGGAGCAGGCCTTAATTGGCTGCAGTTTTACAATATTTTGTTTGTCTAATTTCTCATGTGCACAGGTGCTGCTCACATTACCATAGCAAAATTAATTGCCGTTATGCAGCTACCGTTTCTTTGTTCAGAGCCTAACAACAGATAAAGATCTCCATGAGGAGACGAGTCCACTGAGAGATACGGTATAAAAAGTGCTTTAAGTAGGAGCTTTCATCAGTGGCGAAATGAGATAAAAAGTACATTTAAAGAAACAGTGTGATCTCATTCATTTTTGTAGATATGTATACAAAAACACAATTTTGTACATATGGATGGACACTGAATATTGAACTAGAAACAGCATCTAAAAAGAAAACACTTTTATGGGTAATACTTTATAATAAGGTTACGTTTGTTAACATGAACAATAGTTTTACACCAGTGACACCACTTATTAATCTTGCTTAATGTTAATTTCAAGATATGCTAATTAAATTATGAGTTAAATATGTGCTAGCATTAGTTAATATATTATGAACTAACATTAACTAATGAACAATTATATAAAAAATATAACATTACATTAATAAATACTGTAAAAATAAATAGAATGTTAACAAATGTAACCTTATTGTAATGTGTTACACTTGTATGTACAGCTTTAGAAACGTAGTTTGTCTACTGAAATGTGTTTATTATTAAAATTCAGATGGATTTATAAAGTAGTCATTTTCACTCTTTGCATGGTTGAATTAAATTATCATGAAAGCTCAAAAAGTATGAAACATAAGTGTTGATATTATGTGTTTCAGTGTCTGTCCCAATGTACGTGTTTTTTTTTTTTCATTACACTTTACATATGAATACTGATGAGATTACATTGAAATAAAA
Source organism: Xyrauchen texanus (assembly GCF_025860055.1). Taxonomy (NCBI): domain Eukaryota; kingdom Metazoa; phylum Chordata; class Actinopteri; order Cypriniformes; family Catostomidae; genus Xyrauchen; species Xyrauchen texanus. The sequence continues at coordinate 8,130,559 of NC_068298.1, read as the reverse complement.
CATCTTGACCTGGCCTCTTACCAATACAACATGAGATTGAAGTTGGAAGAAACCACACAGCTGTCAGTGTCTCCAAACAGCCATTTCATTGGCTTGCTAAAAAAAATCCCAAAAAGCCCAGATGTACAGTTGTTCCATTATTTTGGCTCATTAAGATTTGGTGAAATGTGAGTGTGCACTGAACTGTGATGTTAATCATATGCTGCCGCAAACCCAGTGGATACTAGTAACCTCTCATAAGTGCAACGATTAGAACATTAGTTAAAATCACTGAATGATCACAGGCATCATATTTCCAACCATTTTGTGGGTCATTAAGTTACACTCTCAATAGTACCCCATAATTACAGGCGATGTGACCGTCTGCTAAGAGCTCCCATTCCGACTGTCACAGCAACTCACTCAGTCAAAATCTCTCATCTCAGAACTCAAAGTCGAGCATGATATAACACTGCCGTCACCACGTGGGCACCAGAACTAAAGAATTAGAGCGGCTCCCATCCACAGGGTGTTATTGACCTTTCTGCTGAAATTGTTTCTATTTTCGATGATGTGCAGCACGAACAAGAGAGCAAATCTGAGCAAATTCAACAGTTTAGCCTAATTCTGATTGTGACGCTTTCAGAAACCACATCCTAGCTGCATGCAGAAGAAGCAATTTTGAGGGAAAATGCCCTGTTAATTCGGAATTCAATACAAGACTAATTAGCCCAATAAGTGAGAGGTCTCCACAGATTTACCGACCGATCAATTCAATTAACAATTCAATGGGTAGTGAATGGAGGTGTGCATCTGTAAATACCCCTCATACCTCAGATTAGCTCACATTGCATTATGGCAAAGTTTAGGATTTAAAGTATAAATAAAAGTCAGGAATCAAAAATGCACTAGAGAGGGGAGATAAAAAAGGCTTTCTTTGTAGAAAGTTATCTTTTATTTTCAGGATGGTATCACACTATTGTGGGTGAATCATCACTATGGGATCCTGTATTAATAAGACAACCTTTTAGAGAATTTTATCAGTAAAAAATTATAAAACCCAGTTCATGTAATCCTCATATTTATTATAAATATGTTAGATTTCAGTTTAATTTAGATGCTATCATTGTTTTCCCTCATATTCTTTAATACATTGTGGGATTGTTTTATCTCCTATTTGCCTTTATTTATGGTTCATTAAAGGTAATAAAACAGTCTATTATACTGTGTTGACATTTTAAATCTCACTGTTATATCAGTTCAGCTATCTACTGAATACAGTCGCAGCAGACTACATATTGTGAATGTCATAATTATCTCAATTGTTCTTTTTTGTCACTGCAATTAAGCTACATAAAACCATAAAACAAATGAAATTGGCAGGAGCACTCTAGTTTTCACCTGTCAGCAACTGTATTTTCCACTTGATTTTATTTATATATATATAATGCATTAAAGATGTTTAAACAAGCTGCCTCACACAAAGTCTTCAGCAGCTCTTTTCAAAGACTTATTTGAAAACAAATGAAAGGAAATGAGAAGAATGAATCAAACATTTTACTGTGTTATACCAAAGTCTTTCTAGCAAGTCAGTCCACTGTCAACCATTTGGGACGCTCTCGATAGGCTATTTCCAGTCATGGCAGTGCAGCTCTTATCTACTTGAATGGAGATAGACCAAAATCTCAAAAACGGTTGGTCAAGATTACAATCAAAAAACATATAGAAAATCACCAATAAAATCTGAGTTTGATTGACAGGTGATGTCTATATCTAAAAGGCGATTGGCTCTTTTAACTGTAAGGTGGGACTTTCTTTCTACATCTGTTGACCATTGGGCATTGGGAGCTCCTTTGTTGAGCGTTCCAATTTCTCCCAATCATTTTAACTGAAGTGGCCCATCTCTGATAAATAATCTCTGGTTATACTGCTTACTTTGATTGAAAACAGTAATTTGTCCATGTGTCCACTTCATAACTGTGCACTCACAGTACATTATATAAAGTTAATCAACAGACTGAAACATCTGTTGACCAATCTATCAATTTACACTCCCTTACACACTATCAATATATATTAAAAAAAACATGAACTCAAACAACAATTTTGTACTGTATTTGTCCATCTATGAATCAATATATATATATATATATATATATATATATATATATATATATATATATATATATATATATATATATATATATACACACATATATATACACATGTATATATAAATGGAGTAACCGTAATAAGATTAAGCACATTTAAACATATATACATGTACTGAAATCTAATTACAGTACAAGTGTTTGATTTTTGTAATCTGATTACATTATATAGATTACTGTAGTCCATTACAGTCCAACAATGGTTATAGTCAGTGGCATAGATAGCCTTTGGCATTCGGGGCTGTAGCCCATAATAATTATTCTCTAACCTCAAACACTTTCTCCCATATCGTGTATCTATATTTTCCCCAATCTGTTAACTGACTGGAGCTTTGACATCACCCAACCCCCACTTTATATGAGCAGAAGGTTGCCAGTATGGGGACTCAGTGGCGGTGTTCGCAATAGCATACAACCATACTACTCTTACTTTTTCTGCAATATAGTCTATATTATTTGTTATGTTCATGTGAACCCCATCATACACTGTCAAATGTAAAAGTCACTGTGCCCATCCTCTCTCTCCTCTGCCCACTCCAGTTGTGGGCCTGGTGGAAGAACAGCCCTCTGAAGAGGCAGGGCAATCAAAGGGAGGGGCTTGTTGTTCCGTCACATTTATGGGCAGTGGGGGGCTTCCAGGTAACTATCTTTGTTTCAAACATTTTATCATGTTTTAAAGTAAGATACATAGTAGGCCTATTAAAAGCACACAATTTGTGATCTTTGAGCATATCTGAAGAAGTTAGACGGATTTGTGATTTTTAGTGACAGTGATATTTAATTATTTATTATATAAATGACAACTCACAGATTTCAAATTTGAACTTTTATTAAAAAGTGTATTATATTTCTTAAAAGGATGACCCCATATGTATCCACAGCTGAAACTGTTGCATATTGGTAAATATTATCTGAGCCCTATATATAAACTGAAACTTTTACCATTCCTAGTAATTTACCAATCAAATTCCTCAGATAAGTTTCTTTTTTTTATGATATGCTGCTGAATTTTAAGTGCATAAAAAATAATCAAATCAGCAAACAAGGTTTTCAAACTCCCAGAAGTTGAAGCATAAATTGGTGAATAATGGACTAGGAGTACTTTGGGGAAGGGTGTTGGAAACATTAATGCCTTTGTAATTTTTCATTTACTTAATCTTGACAACAGTAGCTACAAACGTCAACGTAAAACAGCTCTCCTTCCCTAAATGTAATGATGACTCAGTCAATCAAATCAAACAAATCATGATCCATGTCTTATCTCGCCGATTATACCACAATGCTTCCCATACATTTGTGCGCTTAATTTTTATATTATTTAAATTATACCCTATTTCAGTAAAATCACACCACTGCTGATAAATTTCCATGAATCTCTTTGGTCCTGGTGAGTCACAGAGGGCACCATTAGTCATTGGAAGGAACTTTTATGCATAATACACGCCTATTCCTTCCATCCTCTGTGACTTGTTTGCTGTCTTCCTTACAACTCATTTAAGTACAAAAATAGCTGAGGGACAATTGTTCTTTAAAAAAAAAAAAAAAACAGAGAAAAGCATGCAGTTCTGAATTCATTTGCAGAATTTCTCCTGCTTGTGGAATTCATGGTATGGTTGGCTGGGGGTTTGGAAAGATTTTAAATTAACGTCAAAAAGATAAGAACATTTCTAATGTCTATCTTCAAAGGCCGTGTGCAATGAACAACAATTGTCATCACTGTAACATACTGTATATGTTTGGGGAGAAGTTTTACTTTTTTTTTTTTAGCGAGTTATATTATTTACTCTCTGATGCTTATAGACATCAAAATTAATGACTTGTCTCCTGAAACAATTTTTACAAGGTAATATTATCTTGCTCAGCAAAGATAAATAGAATAAATATGTGTGTGTGTAAGGCATGTAGAGTAAAGTGCCAGCATGGAGCTCTTTGTTTTGTCATTACGAAAAGCTTGGTTCTGGAAGGCACCTTTGATCCTCAGGTTTTAAAGCACACCATGTCCTTTATTGGTTGTTCATTTGATCTTTTCATGTTCTCTGTCTCACTTGGCCAATTTGTTGGCCATTTACTTGATTTCAGATTTGTGTGTGTGTGTGCTTGTGTGCGTGTATGTGTGTGTGTGTGTGTGTGTGTGTGTGTGTGTGTGTGTGTGTGCGCGCGTGTTTTTGTGTGTGTGTGTGTGTGTGTGTGTGTGTTATTACTGTCCTACCATGGCAGAACTGTACAAATATACCTTAAACATTCTTCCACATCTGAAAACATGGTTTTAAAGAATCATGTTATATCGGTGTAGTTTCCCGGTGAAATAAACAATAAGGCGCTACAACAACAATGACTTTTATTCTGTTCACACTTGGGTGGGCCAAGAGAAATGATTGATTCCTGTAAAAATTTTATTTAAAGAACAAATATATGGAGCTTTCTACGTCTTAGACATATCATTTATAGCAAGAAATTCATGCATATATTGTATTTGGACATAACACGAAAAAAGAGGCTGGAAGTTAAAATTCTTAGGAGTTTGGGAGCATATTTTATCATCCAAAATAATTTATTTAAAAGAAGCATATTTATGCCATCACAAGATGTTAATAATAGAAGTTATAACAAATACATTTCACAATCAATTCATACATAAGATATGTGTCATTAACTTTAATTCTTTTAAAAAATAGAATGGATTGAGTTTATAGATTTAGGAATTTTAAGAGTGTTTTAAAATCCAAAGTAATTTACAGTAATTCAGCATTTTAAGAGAACTCGATCTGGTTTTGATGAACAGGTTAGAAGTTATTTGAATATATAGCCTAATAAATACAATTCATAGCAATTGATTCAAATATATGACATTTTTTTAACAAATATTTAGGGAAAATAAATGGTTGGATCCGCTGCATGATATGGGATGCCCATCAAATGAATGTGCATCATCGCTGCATTAGGTTTTTACAGTGTAACATTATACAGTAGCTCCATTATTTTGAGAGCAATCTCATTTTTATGCTGACATAAACCAGTCCATCAGCCTCTGATGTTAGCAGTTTGTGGCTGCTAGTGGGAGCTTTTAGCTGTTGGTGGAATAGGGGATAATACAATGATTGGGTGGCAAATGGGTGGCACCGACTCACCCAGGCCCACCCATGGCTACACCAGTGATCTACACACTATTACCTTAGTGCCTTACTTGGAAGTTGTGCAAAGCCTTATGACGTGGAGGACCAGGGAACAAGTCCTGAAGAGCATGCATAATGGCTCATGGGCTAAAAGAGTCATAGAACTCTGCAAAAGTGTGTGGTTGCTTCAGCAATTGCGTTTTCATCCCATTTTCTCTGATGAACCTATCGATCTGTTTAGGTTTAAGGTTTATGGTAGGAAGGTAAGTTTTGTTGATTTATAATTCAATAGAGTAATAACCTTAAAAAAAGCATCTGTTTGGGAGAACATTTAACTCACTTTTAGCACCACACTGTGCACATTTCACATTGGAACTGCAGTGATACGTGTCGTAAATCACATAATGTCATTTTGCAAAAATATTGTTACATTCACATAATATTCATGAGAACCACTTAAGGTATACTCCATTTAAACTTTATTTTTTAAGTTTGCACCAACAGCAATGTTGTCAATACAATATTTGCATACTGAATTGCAATGGGTCTTCTTTCGTGCATTTATTTGCATACTGAATTGTGATCTTCCTTGCATATATTAAACCATCTGTTGCATTTACATAACACAGTGACTATGTACAGTTTCTTGAGTGCAGCTAACTGAAAACAAGATGTGTACTGAGTGTCATGTAAATGGACCTCAACTTTATGTTGCTAAATGTTTTATGACATCACACTATGATTGGCCTATAAATCAAATTGTCCAGGCAGATGACATGTTTCAGGTCTCCATTAACTGTAATTGGACCTGTGAAACTACTGGAAGTCGTTGTTCATTAATTTTTGTTTATTGGTTGACTTGGCCATCTATTAGTCCATTATAGCAAAGAATAATCCATCATCTAGCGATCATCCAGGTGGATGCTGCACAATGGTGGTGGTTGAGGAGATTCCTACTATACTATGCAAACTGCTTTGATTGCCGAGAAAAGTGATATATATATATATATATATATATATATATATTTATGAATTATTTATGACATATCATAAACTGCATGGTAGACAAATTATGTGAATTGGAAGAGGTCCCCAGGTGCACCTGTACTGTTTCATTTTCTATTCTCATTCCAATATTCCAACATGACCAAAAAAAAAAAAAAAAAAGGTGTCACAATTTGTGGCTTTAATGATGTACAAACTGCTAGTGCTTTGAATTTGGTATTATATTTTTATATAATAATTATAATAATATTAATAATACATGCACACATCATGAGTGTTCACTTCAAATGCACAAAGCAAATTAAAATAAATCAATGAAATGGAATAATAAATGTAACATATTTTTTTTAATTTTAAATTAGCCCTGTGATTATTTACTGTTGACTGTGTGTCATGCTATTTCATAGCACAAAATCTATTTGTTTAGGGAAGAAATTATATCCTGAATCTGACAATAACCCTGAACCAGCATAACCAAAGTGTGTTGTGTCAGTGTGAATTGCCACCCAGGAGACATGCAGTTCTTGCTAAAATTCTTTTTTTGCTGGCTTTGAAATCCACATACATTGAAAAGGACATTGGCAGAACTTATCAGGGTTTTGGTAGTTTGGGAAATGAGGCATCAGGTATATTCCACACTGTTTAAAATAATACAATTGTTAGGAATTCCTTGTCTTGTTTCACTATTGCCCTCTGTCTGCCATTTTTTGTCACCTTTGCATTCCATAGTTTTCACTTTTGTCCCTTGTTTAGCTCCACTGTCTCACTTGTCATTGTTTAGAACTACACTTCCCAGAATCCACCTGCCATCATCACTGCCATTTTGTTCATTATTTTCACCTGTGTCTCATTTGTATTATCACTCCCTGTGTATTTAAGCCCTGCTTTTTGTTCACTCCTTGTCGTTCGTTGAATGTTGTTAGCCTGGTGTGTGTTTCCTGCCTGTGTTTTCTAGTTTTATGTTTATTTCCCCATTGAGGGTTTTCCTTTGTGTTTTTACTTGCTTGTTTACTTAATAAAGTTGAACTGCGATTGGATCTGCATCTCCTCGTCTGCTTCGCTGCCTCCATTCGTAACAGAACGAACGACCAAACATGGATCCAGCGGTTCGAAAAGCGAGCTGTCAGCTGCTCAGCCTTAGTCAGGGAAATCGTCCGGTGGAGGACCACATCCGCGACTTCCTCGCGATTGCGAGTGCCACCGAATTCCCTGACTCCGACTTGGTGGGGTTTTTCCGGGCGAGCCTGAACGGTACGCTCAAGGAGCGGTTACCACAGGCAACGCGCGGCTGGACGCTCCACGCGTTCGTGGAGGAGACTCTGCTGGCCTGCGGTTCACCGTTTACTGTGGGCGTCATCGAGGAGAACCCTGCCACTCCTCCCACAGTGGTAACTCTCCCTTCGCCCGTGGTTCGTCCCTTCACGCCTACCACGGCCAACGAGCCAGCGTTGCCAGCTTCGTCCGCCCGGCGGAGGAGGAGAAGAGGTAAGGCTTCTGCTCCCCAGTCTCCGCCTGCCCCGGTCTGCGAGCCAGAGCCCACGCCTGCCCCGGTCTGCGAGCCAGAGCCCTCGTCAGCTACGGTCAGCGAGCCAGAGCCCTCGTCAGCTACGGTCAGCGAGCCAGAGCCCTCGTCAGCTACGGTCAGCGAGCCAGAGCCCTCGTCAGCTACGGTCAGCGAGCCAGAGCCCTCGTCAGCTACGGTCAGCGAGCCAGAGCCCTCGCCTGCCCCGGTCTGCGAGCCAGAGCCCTCGTCAGCCACGGTCAGCGAGCCAGAGCCCTCGCCTGCCACGGTCACGCAGCCAGAGCCCTCGCCTCAGCTACGGTCAGTGAGCCAGAACCTCGTCGCCTCCGGGTCAGTGAGCCAGAGCCCTGTCAGCCTCAGCGGTCAGTGAGCCAAGCCTGTCGCCTACCAGAGGTCAGTGAGCCAGCGCCTGTCGCCTCAGAGGTCAGTGAGCCAGCGCCTGTCGCCTCAGAGGTCAGTGAGCCAGCGCCTGTCGCCTCAGAGGTCAGTGAGCCAGCGCCTGTCGCCTCAGAGGTCCCTGAGCCAGCGCCTGTAGCCTCGACCGTCCCTGAGCCAGCGCCTGTAGCCTCGACCGTTCCCGGGCTAATGCCAATAGCCTGGACTGACCAAAAGCCAGTGCCAATGGTCATGCCCGTCCTAGAGCCTGCGCCCCTCGAGCCTCCCGAGCTTTCCAGAGCTCCGCCTCCCGAGCTTTCCAGAGCTCCGCCTCCCGAGCTTTCCAGAGCTCCGCCTCCCGAGCTTTCCAGAGCTTTCCAGAGCTCGGCCTTCCGAGCTTTCCAGAGCTTTCCAGAGCTCCGCCTTCCGAGCCTCCCGAGCTTTCCAGAGCTCCGCCTCCTGAGCTTTCCAGGGCTCCGCCTCCCGAGCCTCCCAGGGCTCCGCCTCCCGAGCCTCCCAGGGCTCCGCCTCCCGAGCCTCCCAGGGCTCCGCCTCCCGAGCCTCCCAGGGCTCCGCCTCTCGAGCCTCCCAGGGCTCTGCCTCTCAAGCCTCTCGAGCCTCCCAGGGCTCCGCCTCTCGAGTCTTCCAGGGCTCCTCTTGAGCCTCCCAGGGCTCCGCCTCTCAAGTCTCCCGAGCCTCCCAGGGCTCCGCCTCTCAAGTCTCCCGAGCCTCCCAGGGCTCCTCCTCCCAAGCCTCCTAGGGCTCCGCCTCCCAGGGCTCCATCTCTCAAGTCTCTCGAGTCTGCCAGGGCTCCTCCTCCCGAGATTCCCAGGGCTCCGCCTCTCGAGCCTCCCTCTGCTCTGCCTCCTGAGCCTTCCACGGCTCTGCCCCCTGAGCCTCCCGAGCTTTCCATGGTTCCTCCTCCCTCGGCTCTGCCTCCTGAGCCTCCCACGGCTCCGCCCCCTGAGGCCTCTGAGCCTCCCTCAGCTCCGCCTCCAGATCCTCCCTCAGCTGAGCCTCCCGAGCCTCCTATGGCTCCGCCTCCCGAGCCTCCTGCGGCTCCGCCCCCTGAGCCTCCCAAGCTTTCCATGGTTCCTCCTCCCTCAGCTTCGCCTCCAGAGCCTCCCTCAGCTGAGCCTCCTGCGGCTCCACCTCCCGAGCCTCCTGCGGCTCTGCGTCCCGAGCCTCCTACGGCTTCACCGCCAGAGCCTTCCAGGTCACTGCCTTTGTGGCCTCCTCCCAGGCCTCCTGACCCAGTCCCTGTCCTGTGGCCTCCTCCCAGGCCTCCTGACCCGGTCCCTGTCCTGTGGCCTCCTCCCAGGCCTCCTGACCCGGTCCCTGTCCTGTGGCCTCCTCCCAGGCCTCCTGACCCGGTCCCTGTCCTGTGGCCTCCTCCCAGGCCTCCTGACCCGGTCCTGTCATGGCCTCGCCCAGGCCCTGACCGTCCCTGTCCAGTGGCCTCCTCCCAGGTTTCTTGATCCGGTCCCTGTCCTGTGGCCTCTGCCCAGGCCCCCTGACCCGGTCCCTGTCCTGTGGCCTCCTCCCAGGCCCCCTGACCCAGTCCCTGTCCTGTGGCCTCCTCCCAGGCCCCCTGACCCAGTCCCTGTCCTGTGGCCTCCTCCCAGGCCTCCTGACCCTGTTCCCATCCTGTGGCCTCCTCCCAGGCCCCCAGACCCAGTCCCTGTCCTGTGGCCTCCTCCCAGGCCTCCTGACCCAGTCCCTGTCCAGTGGCCTCCTCCCAGGTTCCCCAAACCTGTCCTTGCCCAGTGGCCAGCTCCCAGACCACCTGAACCTGTCCTTGCCATCTGTGCCCCCTTGGACTTCCTGCCTGCCATCTGTGCCCCCTTGGACTTCCTGCCTGCCATCTGTGCCCCCTTGGACTTCCTGCCTGCCCTTTGTGCGCTTTGGACTTCCTGTCTACCCTTCATTGCCCCTGGACTGCCTGTCTGCCCGTCGTTGCCCCCCTTGGTCTGTCTGCCCACCACAAGCTCCCCCCCCAGTCAATGGACATTTTTTGTTTTATGTTGATCGTCTGGAATCCGATCCTTGAGGGGGGGGGGGCTATGTTAGGAATTCCTTGTCTTGTTTCACTGTTGCCCTCTGTCTGCCATTTTTTTTGTCACCTTTGCATTCCATAGTTTTCACTTTTGTCCCTTGTTTAGCTCCACTGTCTCACTTGTCATTGTTTAGAACTACACTTCCCAGAATCCACCTGCCATCATCACTGCCATTTTGTTCATTGTTTTCACCTGTGTCTCATTTGTATTATCACTCCCTGTGTATTTAAGCCCTGCTTTTTGTTCACTCCTTGTCGTTCGTTGAATGTTGTTAGCCTGGTGTGTGTTCCCTGCCTGTGTTTTCTAGTTTTATGTTTATTTCCCCATTGAGGGTTTTTTCTTGCTTGTTTACTTAATAAAGTTGAACTGCGATTGGATCTGCATCTCGTCTGCTTCGCTGCCTCCATTCGTAACAACAATAGCACTTGCCACCTTTTCGCAAGAAGAGATAATTAGCCATGACTGATTGATGCTTCTAATGGCACACAAATTAAACAGATAGTCTGCTTGTATTAATCCGCTGTGGTCAAACAAGCATTTTTTCTTTACGACAAACAATCAAGTCAAAGCATAAAATCTCTGTCAAAACAATATTATGTGCAGATTTTAAAAAAAGAGATAACAAGTAGAAACTGTAATTTATACTTTGGGCTTCTCCCATTTTGTGTGAAACTTGCTATAATTTGGTCTTGATTTTGTCTCGGCAGTCTCTTTGCCGACACAATCTCACATTCTTAATGGGGTGGCCGCACTACCACTTTGTCCAAATTGGTAGTCATCTTTTCTTTTCTCCTTAAAATGGCATGAACACTCCAAATGCTCCATTTGTATTTTGCAGATGTGCACTACTCCAGTTAAACTGCATAGCTCTTTATATCCCTTTAATGAAATTGCAGAAAGGAAAGGTTTGTAAAATGTTTCCAAAATATTGATTGCAATCCAATTCTGGCAGAGTGCTGGTAATGGTTGAACCTAGGTCAACGGGACTCACGTGCTCAACGGACTGAGCTCTTTACCATAAGTGAGGAGCACTGACCACAGTATTCCAATTCAGTTACCAAGTGATCCATTGGAGCATGGAATTAATCTTGTATCTCTGAAGAGCTGAAATATGAGCTTCTGGCCAGAGTCATCTGAAGGATGAAAGCTGGAATTCTGTGAGAGAATTCCACTGATCCGTCGAAGAGTCTGGCCAGAGTGCTGTTGATAGCGATGTTCAAAAAGGGATTTCGAAGCCAATGTCGCCTCCCTGTAGAGTCAGGTGAACTCTGACCTCTTGAGTGGCCATGAGCCATTCATTCTCTTTCGAGCAATCCCTTTGATGATTCACTTTGAAGAAAAGTGACATTTTTTTAAAGCACTCCTCGTGAATTTAAAGCAGTTACGTAACATTTTCTATTTATATCTGTCTTCCTCATAGGATTCCAAAGCCTTGGCAGGAATTGGGTTTCTGCAACAAAATAAAATCAATTGATAATAAGAAAACAAGAGCTCTAACATTTACTGGGAATGCCCTAGATAATCTTTTAAGGAATTCAATAAAAATGAATGTGGCCCACTGAAGCATTTACTGTATTTGAATGTTTTTTCTACGCTATTAAGCCGCAAACACGGCTACATTTTTTTTCTTAAATCTGTGCTGCTGTAACCGGTCCTACTCAACATGCCTATACCTCACATGCATAAACCTGACTCCCATCTGGGTCACGGCACCAGTGTCAACGGTCCAACTAGACCACCCCGAACGGGATTCAACCAACGATCCCTGGCATGGGAGTTGGACGTGCTAGCAAGCAGGCTATAAAAACCATGGCCTCAGTCGCTATTGTATCTCTTAAGGCGAGGACAGTGAGGTTTACACACTGCATAGCTATCACATACCAGCTGGACACATTACACTGCATGCAATTTTCACACTGCAATTCCCCTTCTTGTAGATCTCAGGCATACAGTACTTTACAGCAAGTGTAAAGCACACATTCATAATAATATGTTCACAAACTTTAATTTTGAATACAACATTGACAATGATATTGCAACATGAATTGCACAAGGAGAATGGTGCAGATTTTTGTTAATAACATGCAATCCTAAAGCCAAATTTACATAGAAATCGTGGCAAAAAGTATTACTTAATTTAAGAATCATGGCACAGCACTATTTCAGAGCATTTAGTGTCTGGTTAAACCAGATTATGCAGCCTGATCTCAAATGTCTCAAAGGTGAAATGTCCACTGTGTGGTGCTAAAAGTGAGTTAAATCTTCTCCCAAACAGATTAAGATCAAAGCTTTATCAACTTTAAATCAACAAAACCAACCACCCTACCCTAAACCTTAAACCTAACTGATAGTTTCAGTAAAACAAAGAAATAAATACACAATTGATGAATATACCACATAATTTTGTGGTGCTTCTATGACACTTTCATCACACTCTATCAGTAAAGCTACTAGGCAAGTGATTGCATTTGAACAAGACTGAAAATGTAGTTGGTTATGTTACGCAAACTCTAACATGTATAGATTTACAAGTCATGCACTAGAATAAAAGTGTTTCGATGTCATAAGAGAGCATTGTACAAGGAACAGGGCAAAGTAATTTTGACCTGATAATGCCATTTTTCTTGTGATTTGTGAAAGGAAATAAAATACATTGTTGTTTTAGCACCTCTTGTCTTAATTTCACTAGGAAACTGCTATGATACATACAATGAGCCACATAAAAATAATTTTGCAAAAACTATAGGGATGTTAGAATGATTCTGTGAGACCAGGTTGGGATTGGGGTGGTTTGTGAAAAAAGGTTTTGAGCAAAATACCTCACACAGAAGTGGTGCAACTGTCTAGTTCATTCGCCTTAATATCTTAATAGTTGCACCGTCGCACGTGACAAAATCATCAGTAAGATTTTCACTAAGCAGCCCAATGCCCCTGGGTCACAATCCATTAATCCTGCTTTGAGAGGGATTCAAAACATCTTTCTTCCCCCGGAAGAAGGGAGTGACACCTAAAGAAGGGACATATGAGGTAAATTGACATTTATTAGTCTCCCCTGGCCTTCGGTCAGTATTCACCTCATGATGCAATTGACCCAGGCATTTAATTAAACTGCCCAATTAAATTCTCCTGTTGTGCTCTCACAGGGCCAGCACAGAGATAAGAATCCAAATTTCAGGGGCTGAATGCAGGGCCATTGTGCTGGGAAACGATTGCTTCTCTCTCCAGAGATCCCGACAGCAAACATGCCCTTTTGTGGCAGACCACTGAGTGACATTATGGCCAAACGTGCATTCAAGGGAATGCACATACTGCTGTAATTGTTAAATCATTCTGGATGTGACGGCTGTCTTCGCATTGTCCTCCAAAACTATGTCCCGGAGAAAGCAAAAGGCAACTGTATCTATTGATGATGGAGGCCTGCCTACCTACCTACCTACCTACCTACCTACCTATCTATCTGTCTGTCTGTCTGTCTGTCTGTCTGTCTGTCTGTCCATCCGTCAAGGCCTTTTCTGCAACGCCTGTACAACCTTCCAACTTTTAAACATTCAGGTAATGTTTTGGCAAAATATAGTTCAAGCATAACCTTTTTAATTTTATCCATAACATAAAATGATGGAACTTTTCATGAAAAGAAAAGGGTGACCTCATATCAGTCAATTATATTACAGGATTGACTGGTTATTTTTAGAGTATTCCCATAACATTAGATGCACAATACTATGGATTTTTTTTTTTCCATATCCAACAAATCCATCAAACTATTTTGTTGGAGGTAAAGTTTAATTTGTATTTATCCAAAGAAATTAAATTATGTCAAAATATCATCTGGATGACAGTCTTTCTACCTTCAATGATAAGGCATGTGACAAGACAAGAAAAAATACAGTTTTGTCTCTGTGCAGTGGGTTTGAACAGCCTTGAAAATTGTAGCCCTGCTGAATGGGTGTTGTTGATATCTCCAGAATGCTATTTTTGTATACTGTCTGGCCACATTAAACGCTTAATTAAAAAGAGATGTTAGTCTAAGATCATAATGTTCTCATGCATATTGTTACATGACACATCAAAAATTATATTATATTACACAATTAAAAACAGTTATTTATTAGTGTCGCTTACAAAGGCAAGCATCAATATTACTTGTGCTCCACTATGCTCAGGTTAAGAGTTTTCAAAACACCTCACCGTAATTATTAGGATTTGGTATGTAACTTTTGCTTTTGACATAAATAATACAGTACATCAAATAATGCAGCTTGCTGAGGATATATGTACTATTACTTTTCTTAGCAATAGGATTTATGTTTTTCCCATGACTTTTATTAAAGGATGGAACAGAGCCATATTTAGGGACCATGAATATCAACAAGATTGGATCTTTTGACTTGCAAACAACAGAGTACCCTAAAACAAATAGCAATATATTAAAATCCATTCAGATCACCTTAGCAACTACATGGCAACATGCTAGCATCATGGTGGCAAGACTTGTAGGCTTTGAGTCTTTTCTCAGCACTAGAGCCCCGGGATGCGTCCGCACATCCCGATGCCATACTACCTGCTCCAAATCCCTGCGTATGGAAATCGCTACTCTTCTACTCAAAGACGCGATAGGTTGGGCAACACCTAATACCTTTGCGAGATTTTACAATCTCAGGGTTGAGTCAGTATCGTCTCGTGTCTTCTTAGGTCCGAGCCGATAGAACTCGGTAACATGCTGAAGAACTGACCGGGTGGATCGACTGCACCTAGCGCCCTTTCCCTCGGTTGAAGTAAAATTGTGCGCTCTCTCTCCCAGGAGAGATTCCATATATTCGGATCCCTGGACGTTTCCTCCCTAGCCCTATGGGAATTCGCTGACCCAATCCACTACTGGTACTTAATCTACCCTTACTGGTATAGGTACTCCACAGGTCCGGACTCCTGCGTGGACTCCTCCTGTGTGTATTTTCTGCCATACAGTCCCCTTGCGAGTTGACCCGCGTCTCCCTTAGGCAGTGCCAGCTGCCCTCCAGTCGCAGTGCTGTAGCAACTCCCTCCTCCTTGAGGCTGGATCTACCACTGCGCCATTTTTTCCACATGCGACCTGAGGGGCCCATGTGATGCATCTCGCCACTTACCTCCTTGTTGCTGGGCAGGTGTGGTCTCCGCAGGGTATTTTCCCCCTGAAAGAATAGGAAACTGGGTAAGACCCCCCTTCCCACGATGCGTGTAAGGGCCCCAGCCGCTTTGCTCTATGCGAGAAACATAGAGAGAAAAGAGGCCCGACCCCTTCCCAGATGGGCAAGCGTCACCTTGTTCCCCTGCTTAGGGAAACCAAAAGGGCTCCGACCTCTTTTATGGGGCATTGGGGAAGGGTACGTGCAGCCTGACACAACTGGTCACCTTTGCACGTAAATATACCTGCCCGCTCTTGTGTCAGCAGTACACGTACATGGCTCAGCTCATGGCATGATTTGAATTGGACCCCTAGTGTTGCTTCTTCGACACAACGTCGAGAGAGCGACAGGCGGGGAACGTCTAGGTTAAGTATGTAACCTCCGTTCCCTAATGGAGGGAACGAGACGTTGTGTCCTCCCGGCCAAGTCGCTGAGTCGAGCCACTGTAGTGGCCGGACCATTCCGGCTCCTCAGAAAATTCCTGAATGAACTCTACATATTTGCCTGCTTTTATACCCATATGTCTGGGGCGGGGTATGCAAATACTGTCTGCCTAATTCCCATTGGCCTTTTTTCATAGATCAGAGGCATATTTGGCACTCAAGAGAGACCCCTAGTGTCACTTCTTCGACACAACGTCTCGTTCCCTCCATCAGGGAACGGAGGTTACATACGTAACCTAGACGTTTTTTTTTAATGTTTGACTTCCTCAGGTCCATTCAGTCTGTTTTGATTCCTAATATATTTAACATGTTCGTTAAATATTTGCTTAAAAGCCTTGCTTAAGGCAAGCCTAGTAGGGACATACTGTATAAATATACAGTATACTGTAAGAAAAATGTAAAACATTTACCCTGGAGTCAGCAAGAAATACAGAACTCATCTATAACTAAGACTAAGACATTAAAGGTGAAATATTTGTAATTGCCTGTAGCCAGATCTGTGTGTGGAATTTTATTAAGTGTCACTTGTGTCTTAAATACTGTGTGTGGCTTTCATCATTTCTTGCTGTTCTGTTCTTCAGGCCAGCATTCATTAGGTAGGCGGAGAACACCTTTAGCTCTGCCTGTCTTTTGATCCTGCCACATTGTCCTAAATGCTCGGAAATGCACTGTCACCCTTGACAAAAGATGTGGGGAAGCTCCTGGAATGCCACTCAGAGCCAGAGACTTTTAAGAACTCCCAACATATTTATGTCTTCCTCTGGTATACCAGGATAATGGAGCTTTGGGGCTCCACTTTAATGGTAACATATCTACACCAATGACAATAACCAAACATACATGCCTCCTTATGATCAAAGCTAATGTTTTATTATTATTTTTGTATTATTTTAGTTTTGTTGCTTTTTTATGACCAAAGTTCATATCAAGGTCATATTATGTTCATGAATGGAAAAAATTGGTCATTCTGATTAATGTCAAGGATACAGAACATTCTTTAATAATTGTGAAGCTGAAAATAAAATATATCCATATTAACATTATAGACTGAGCTTGCAAAAATGCAGTATTTAAAAAATCTGTGTTCTCGTCTAATTATTACTACTATTATTATTCGTATGATTATTATAATTAACATAACTGGATAGTTCACCAAGAAAAAATAAATAAATAAATAAAAAAATTATCATGAGCACAAAGGGCAATGTTATGCAGAATACTAGCTTTAGTCACCATTCACCTTCATTTAACGTTTTTATTTTTTTCATAAAATGAAAGTGAATGGTGACTGAGGCAAACATAATGCTTAAATCTCCTTTTGTGTGCTACGAAAGAAAAAAAAAAACAAAGTCATAGTTTGAAACAACATGATGACAGAATTTTTATTTTTTGGTTAACTATATTTTCAAGGAATAGTCTACACAAAAATGAAATTCTGAAATTATTTGCTCACACTCATGTTGCTTCAAACCTGTATGAGTTTGTTATTTATTTATAAAAAAAATTAGCAATTCTTTACTAATCTTCACGAAGCACAAGACAAGTTCATGGTAAACATTTGACAAGTAAGGCTGGGTATCTCTACAGATACGTATCCAGATTTGATTTAGATTCACAAGCTCGCAATTGGATTCTGATATGATTTTATTAAATTCAGATTAATTGGGTGTATTTCGGTTATAACGTCCATTTTGCATGCATATGAAAAAAAAAGAAAATCTCTCTCAGATAATGCAGCAAACTATAAAACAAACATTCTAACTTTACAGAAATATTAATTTACAAAAATTAACAACAGGACCCAAACTATGCAGTTAATTTGCCTTTTGCTAATGATCAACACAAAAACTGAAGTTAACTTTAAAGTAAAAGCAAAAGATTTTCATTTTAATTTATAACTGTATCGTTAAAATGAAGTTTGTGATATATTTTCATCCAGCCCTACTGACAAGCTCCAAAAAGCTCTATAGAATTAGTCCATCAGACTTGTGCACTATATTCCAAGTCTTCTGAAGCCATAACAGTTTGTTTGTTGAACAGATGGACGGTTACCAATCAATGGAAATTAGCAACTGCTTTACAGATCAAATATGGTGCCTAATATCAGATTTGACTCCAATAATGTTTGGTCACATGACACACAAAACTAACAAACTTTCATGTTGATGACATCCAAACTGACATGATGCATTAAAATGCACTATATGTAATTGAAAGTTAGATCAGAGGGCAAGCTTTTCAGTGAAAATCAATTTTACATGTTGGTCCATTCATCACACAAAGCTTTTGTATTGTATGACTTCAGAAGACTTGGAATGGCTGCAATAGGTCATAAACACTAATTTAATGGTCTCCTTTTTGGAGCTTGTCAAATTTGCTCAGTGTAAACTGTCATTGTCTAAAAAGGGCTGGATGAAGACTATTTTGTTCTGTTTTCCACAGAAAGAATAACAGCATTTGGGTAAGTAAATAATGGTAGAATTTTTCATTTTTGAGTTAACTATTCCTTTAATTAATTGTATAAGTCTACTCCATTTCAACCTATTCTAGCACACTAAGAATGATTACACAAACACATCTGCTTATTGCTTGCTCTCAGTAAACATGCCAGTTTCACATACAGCATGAAATCTTATTTGCAAACTACCTCAGTGAATAACATTTGTGCTAAAGAGAGGGGGGTTCTTTCTCTTCTATCTCGTTCTATTCCCCCTGCTGCTCTACATTACTCCTCATGTCTTTTCTATTGCATAAAATATCACTTTCATTCTGTCTGCTCTGTGTCTTTTATCTTTTGGGCTGCTTTTATTGTTGCAGTGAAGCTGACTGGAAAACAAGATGATGTGGCTTTCTCATGAGAAAGTACTTTGTTCTGAGAAGTTTCCCGGTTTGATTGTGTTTAGCCTTTACCCTCCGTGGTGCAGCTGGGCAGAAGGGCACAAGTGAATAGGGTATACTGAAGTTCGAAATAAATCACTGCAGTTTTACTGCAAGAGAAAATGTACAGAGGGAGAAAATTAAATGCCAGTGCCAGCAAGTGATTTCAGATTTGCTAAGCACAATGTGGAGAGCCTCTTTCTCATTCAATGATAATAAAAAATAAAAAAATAAAAAATAAAAATAAGGTGATGTAAAATATTTCGGTTGCATCACTTCCTCTGAATCATTTTCACAAAAATAATGTCATAACTAGCCTATACTTTAATGATCTTGGAATAATGGTTGTCATAAATAGGGTGGATATCGCTCATTACTTTCCTTTCAATGTCCTCTATTTATGAGCATGCATTAACACATACAGGGAAAACACATTCATTTGGACAGGTCCTTTAATTTCTGTCATCCAGAGACTGGTCTGCTAATTAAGTGGATTGCATCACGATCATAGTGTGCAGCAGTGAGCTTTTGGTTGTAGACATTGTGCACAGTCAGAGAAGGGAAAAGTCTGTTCATTAGTTTGTTCATTATAATGGAAGAATTAGATTGCTATTTATGTCTTTGCGAGTTGGTTGTCAGCAAGAGACTCATAAACCAAATTAGGCAGAGTATATGACAAAGAGTATAGTCAAAAAAAAAAACTTTAGGAAACCTAACATAATTTCTAGCATAATTTGGAACAACTCCTAAATGATCCTTGTAGGAATGTTCTTATAGAATTTCAGCATACTATAAACATCACACTAAAATTAGATCCGATCACACAGTTCCCAATAGGATTTACCAACAGGATTAAATAAGCCCTGTAGGATATTAGAAGGAATTTAAAGAAAATGTGTCAGGACTATAAAAATCAAATAACCTCCCGTGTGATTTCTTCTCTAGAAGACAAGATATTTTATCAATGCAAAAAGTAGAGTTTTAATAAAAATTGCACAATATTCAATAGGACTCTAATCAGAATCAAGAACAATAAATCCTGTAGGACTTACAGTTTATCCAGGTGGATTGTATTTGATTCTTAGAGGATTAATATTTTCCTCCCATTAGGATCGGCTTCAAATTATGATGAAATTCCCATAGAAATCCTGTAACTATTCCCTTCACATTTTTTGACTACTGATCAAAATATTCCACTTTATGTCACTCTGTCTTGCTGGCTTTGTCATATTCTTTTTTTTCTTTATTTTTTTATTTATGACTCTTTCTTTTAAAATCGTATGTCAAACATGGACCTCTAACTGGTATCTCTTTAAGACAACATGAAATAGCTTTAACAATGTTTAATTTCTGTAATGTGACTATTTTCAAGTGTAACAAATATTCTGTGTAAATAAGGTAGGGCATGGGACGATCTTATCCACTGGGATTTGATTGATATATCAGCTGTTACAGATTTTAAAAGCTATAAATAAAGTGGTTAAGCTAAAAAAATAAATAAAATACAAATGGCTTACTTAAAGTCATCTTTCCACATTTATGTGGGATAGGAGAAAGTAAATAATTGAAAAAGATACACACGTCAGCTTGACGCTACGACAAAGGAATAACTTCATAATGCTGAACTATAGTTATAGTTTCAGTATGCATTCTTTAAATTTAGCCCTCTGGTTTTAATGGTGAATCTGACAGCATCATTTCTATGAATGGTCCATCTAATTCTCCTGATCTATCTCTAATATTATGCTCTAACGCTTGCTATAATACCATTTTGTGACTGCTTTAAAAAAAAAAAAAGATTGTTTTCCCCAACAGTTTCCTGTAGTTGCAGTCTCTCTGTGACTAATTGATTACACTGCAATGCACACAGACAAATAATGACCAGACACACACTATTAGTGAGGCTTTTAATGATATGTAAGGCAGCTAATCTTTTCTCATTACCTGGACCAAATGCCTGTCGTGATATAACCTTGTCTGCTGACTAGCATGCAAATTGCTGCACTGTTTGGACATTTTTTCAATCTCCTGAAAACACAAATTACTGTGCTGAGAGACCCAATGGAGATCATAAATAGTTCACATTTGTGTGTTTTGCCCTAGCACTGTTTAAAAAATTCAAAATGAAAAGAATGGCCTATGCATCCTAGGAGACTTTATTATTGAGAGAGTCTATTTGCACCCCGGTGTAAACAGCATCTACCACACAGTGCAGCTATTTGTACCCCAATAGTCTGGTGAAACCACAGGATTATACGACAAACTGGACAATAGGTGTTGCTGTGGTGGTGTGGGGTGTAAAAGATTTTGTGAATGTGTGGTGTCGTCCTATCGACCATGGTTCGAATTCACTCTTTGTCCCACACCTGTTCCCATCCAATTTCCTGTTTCCACTTTTAATATTTCCTTTAATACTACTTAAAATCATAGATACAAATGTATATAAATGTTGATTTCATCGCAATGATTTGGTCATGGTGAAGGACAGGGAGTACAGAGAAGGGTTTGATCTGGAGGCAGGTCTGTTTCTGCATTTTTTGTGTGAACATTGCATCACTGTATTAAGGTAGAGGTTAGGTTTAGGGGTAGGGGTTAATGAAGTGAGTCTTGGGACTCTAAATAACCACAATAAAAACACTGCAGTGATGCCCATATAGGCCTACTATATGTTTTTATTTAAATATGGGTGCAAATAATATCGGACTGTATCTGCATCAGGGTGCAATTAGTATCTACCATTATTTGCACCAGGGTTGTGGTACAAATAATATCTGCCACTATTTGCAATTGGGTTGAAATAGCATATACCATTATTTGCACCATAATACAAATATAATTTTTTATATATTAGCTTGCTTTACATTTTGAATTAATTAGTGTATTTATTGAATTATTTTCGAACCTGCTCTTTATTTCTTATTTGTTCCCTTTCTTTGTGGTTTGTTTCACAATATTTTTCTGCATAATGAAGTGCAGCTCAAATTCTGATTTTAAATACTTTTTAAAATCTGGATTTTGTGATTCATCTTTGATAAGTTAAATGACTGTTTTATTTTCTGATATATATATATATATATATATATATATATATATATATATATATATATATATATAGTTCTATTAACAAAAGCAAAAAAAAACATCAGCAAAAGTCAGTAAAATTGCTGGGATACAACTCTTTAAGACTACGTAAAATGTGTATATATATATATATATATATATATATATATATATATATATATAGGAGGACATTACGGTTTTTATAGTGCTGGACTCTTGCACACCGGCTACCGCGAAATAGGGAGACATACCCCCGCTTGGACGATTTTTCCACTGAGAAAGCTGATCTTCAGAAAGCTGACAGCATCTCTGCTTTGGAGTGTCAACAGGTGATCACACAAGCTCTGTCTCTCTCTCTCTCTCTCGCTCTCTCTCTCTTCTCACACACACACACACACACACACACACACACACACACACACACACATCCTTGTTTATCCAATAACTTTTTACAGCACAAGCCATGATACTATTTCTGAAGTGACATTTCTGAATTACTAACGAATGCTTGGGAGCATCATTTGGTTTGAACCAGCAATGGCAGATTCTGATCTGTCTCGTAAGAAAGTAGTTCCATGCACAAATGCTTTTTCCAATTTTTTTCAAATGTACTTGTTCATTGAACTGTTGTATATAAGCAATATCACACTCGCAATCGTGCTAAATGGCCCTAAATCAGCACTGCTATAATTACCTACAGCACATAGATGATTAATTTTAGGCCAGGATAATTATTCTATGTTGAATCATGATGTGGCACACACACAAATTACAAATCTTTTTGTTTCAATATCAGTCTTACCTGTGTCAAGCTCAATATCTCAATATGTACGGGTCCTCCTCACAGCCTTCAGAGAGAAAGAAGATAGTTTTCAGTAAGCCTGACACAAAGCCTCTTCACTGTTATGAAGGATCAGGGATGGGGTTAGGGCAACTCTCAGAAGAACATCTTGCAGCAGTACCTGCTTGATTGCCAGATGATATACAGACCCTCTGGGAAGGGAGGTTGCTCTTAAGCAGGCCTGGTAGATTATTAGCCGAAAGGTCTGGGTTGCTGTAAAGCCACTGTGATGGAAGGAAGTCTCAAAATCCAGTTTACACGTTATAACTTTGGAGCATTCTCTCCAATTACTCTGAATACAGATATCAACCATTAGGACGGCAGACAGTGAAAACCTTACAATGCTGGCAAATAATAATAACTGGCATGTGGTATATTTCATACAATGTTCATGCTATTATAACAAAATTATGCCAAAGTTCATCACATGTACGTTACATGTAATCAATGTTTTATATCAGACAAATGGGCATTAAGTGAACCTATTAGAAAGTTGAAAATATTTCAAGAGCTATTAGATATAGATTAATTTTACTTTATGCAAATGGTCAACTGCAATTCAGGTTCACATTTGTGTTTTTTATGGCATTTTTGAGATACATTGCAAAACTTTCCTAACTTATTTCACATTTGAATGCTCTTAGGCTCTGTTGATGAATTTGAATACTATAGAAATTATAAAGTATGCAACCGCAGTAAGGTACATCTGGCACGGATGAGAAATAGGGTGACTGTGTTCTGCTTAATCCATCCAACTTCTATAGCTGCTTGTCATATGCAGCTGTCATGGGCCAAAGGCAGGAACACCCTGGACAGGTGGCCAGTCCATAACAGGGCTACACACACAGACATGCACATTCACACTCTTAGCTACAGGCAATTTAGGTTCTCCCATTAACTTAACCTGCATGTTTTTTTTGGACTGTGGAAGAAATGGGAGCACAAGGGAGAACATGCAGACTCCACATAGAAAGGCCCAGTTTAGCCAGCACTCGAACCCGGGACCTTCTTGCTGTGAGGTGACAGTGCTACCCACGATGGACTTGTATTAGTCCCATCAGGATTTCATTTATACATCTGTTTTTAAAACATCTTCCATAACTTTCTTCATTGCTTTTTCTTTTTTTCTCATTGCTTATGGATTGTGTATATGAGTATTGAACTTGGTAAACTGTGGCAGTTCCCGTGCAATGGTTCAGACAATTTCTGTTTCAAGCAGTCTTTAGAGCATTTATGAAGTATTTATTTGTGTGTCTCTAATGTTTTAAATATGTAAAATGTAAAAGGATTTAGATGCTCTCAATACGTTGGTGTTGTATGATTCAGTGTTTATCCAAATGTATACACTATATTAATAATGTATAAATACCAATAAGATCACCCTGGCCTCATACCAGTAGTATTCATGACAGCATCCCACAACAAACATCAAAGAGAAAATGTCAAAGGAACAAGGCCAGTAGAGTAAAAGTGCACCAGCCTTTGTGTCTGCCTTCACCCTGTCAGATAAAAGGTGCCAAGTAAGTGAAGAGGGCATTTTTGGCAGATGAGCACCTGCCCCCTGCTGGTTCTGTCTCACATACAAATGCAATCAAAGAGCTTTTGTTTTGCATCACTGTGGCACTGATGGATGATAATTCTTGTATGTTGATGTATAATGTATGATTATGCTAAATCGTCAGGTACTATGTTGTTAGAAAACACATATGAATGAATGAACATTACATTTATACATTTATTGTGCTTTTCTGACAATACACTCAAAGTGCTTAAATGTAGTCAATGTAGTCCATTGTCTATACATGAACAACCTAGATTGCAACAGTGACCGCATATACTGAATATGTAGTACTGGAGTGCAATGGAAATTTGATGTGTTAGTATCAGGAGTGATAATGTTCAGTCAGTAATAATTTGAATTCGTCTAACATGTATAGTGGGTGATATTATGCATGATCTAAAAGCATCACTGGTTCTTTTTAAGCGCAGTCTCTTGCATGCTATTAAAGGTTTACCATGTAAGTCCTTGTAATGGCTGAACTGCTAACACACAGATTCACTTCTCCTGTGGAGGGTAATAATCAGGGGCCATCACCATATGGCTCAATGCATATGAAATATAGATATGGTTTCTTGGTTTATTGGCTTGCTGTGGGCACAGAATGTACTGGTATTAGGAAGGCTAAATGGAGAAGATCACCACTGACCTTTACAATTATACTGCAGCTCTGGCAACACACACCATACTAGATAGTGGATTGTCACAAATGATTATTGTCTCTGGTTTCCATTTTTATATTTCAATTCTACCTTTATGGTCAAAAGACTTAGTGATATCTGTCCTGCTAATAAGAAAGTATCTTATGAAATGTATAATTATCTATACAAGTATATTTAAAAGTATTTACAAGAAGTATAAGTGCTTCGCCTCAATGGCATTTGTTCATTTGTTGGTAGGCTTTTTGTTTTCCATCCATCCATCCATCCATCCATTAATTCACTGTATATAAATGTTTGCATTTTCAAGGAATAATGTTTTTTCTCCATTGACACTGCCATCACATGCCAAAACAAACTGTTTTATTTATTTGTTTAATTATATATTAATTGTTTAATTAATATTAATTCATTATATTTGTATAGATTTTAATATATTTATTTGGCATTTATGAATGCATTTTTTTTAAACAGGTAAAAAAAAATATACTTGTAATACTCATGAAAATACAAAGTGTTTATGTTAATATTACAACTTGATTAAAAAAAAAATACTGCTCACATAAAATCAAATCTATTTTGGTAGATAAATAAAAAGCCTTCGAGCTGTTGCGATATATAATGTGTGTAAAAATGTTAAATTGCATAACCAATGCCCGTGAGAGTATGTATTTACTGAATAAATCACAGTATGCAATATTTCTGTTTGGTTAATTATTCTGAAATACATCTTGTTTAAATGGCATTAGAGAGCATTTAAGAAAAAAAAAAAACATGCAGGTAATTTTATTATATGTTGACCTTTACGAAAAAAAACCCAAAAAAAAAACAGATAATTATTTTGAAGCTTTAATTTCAGACTGGCATGAATGTAACTTTTAATCTGGGACATCAAGTTTCAAGTTGTGATAACATATAATAATTAAGCCAAAATGTGAAATGTAATCTAAAATAATGATCTTTTTAAATTTCCTCTGCTGAACTTAATAGAGTAATGAAAGCCACTGAGCTCCTTCCTGGAAAAACTGCCCAAGGAGTTAATATCAAATCAATGGCATCTCATGACAGAATACTTAACAAGATCACTTATCAGTTTAACTGCAAATCCCCATTGTCCTCAGATCATTTTAGCTGTTTAGCTACCCTGGTTAAGTGTCCTTCCTTTAAATTGTTCTCAATATTAAGAAATCACGCAGCATGTGCTAGTCTCATCACCAAAATTAGATCAATTTGTAAGCCACAGATCTCATAATAAGCTATTGATGGTCATCATTGTGACAGCAACAGCTCAGATTCATGGAAGTGATTTGCTGTTTCACACACGGAAAGCGGATGGATAGATGCTATACAGAGATGTAGTGACATAAATTATTACTTCACCAGTGACAAATAGTTCATGAAGTATTGATTACTCTCCTCATTTCCATGAAATGCACCATCTATATGCTTGTTTTGGATCACTGTTGCAAGCACCACCCTTTATCAAACTCTTAGAAACCCAGCTCTCTGTTTTTTGAGAGCATGACTGATACAGGGCCTAATTAAGAAAATGGGATGTATAATGAGGGAGTGCTATATGAAGGCTTGATTGCAGCAGTGACACTCAATGCTACACAGAGGAAAACTATCAACAACCTTTAGAGAGCTTTAAGATGTCTACTCAGATATAAAGTTCTTGCTTTTGAGTTAATTTGCAATGAAGGACTAAATGAAAGATTTCTTATACCTGGAGATGGCTATTCGGTAACTTTCCCATTCCTCTCAATGGCAGTTTCACAACTGGCACATGCAGCCTTGGAAATACACTGCCATATTTGCTCCATAGGCACTCAGTTATTTTTAAAACTTTTTGTGAACCATTCACTTGAGCAATTAATGCCAATGTGACTGATCCTTCTGGAACTCAAGGAAAATTATATATTCTAACAATGCTGATTGGCTTATGGAACCACAAGTACGTGCCCTGTGCCAAGCCCTTCACTACCAACTAGCCAAACATTGCATTAACTATTTTGTCAAAGGCAAACACATGTATATTTAATACTGGTATAAGCTCTTCAATAATGGTCATTAGTGAAACTTCTACTATAAAATTGTCACGATTCCCTTATTGTCTGCCCTATAGTTTCACTTGTCTTTGTCTAAAACTACACTTCCCACAATTCCCGGATCTCATCACTACAGCACTCTGTCATTGTTCGCACCTGATTGTCATTTGTGATCATCCTGTGTCTGTGTATTTAAACCCTGCTGTTTCTCCATTCTCCTGTCGGTCGTTGATGTTTGTGGATGCTTGTTTTGCCTGTTTTCCCATTGAATGTCTTCCGTGTTTTTGTTTTATTTTTCCCATTGTGGATATTTCCTTTGTTCCTGTTTGTCGTGTTGTCATTCTTGTTTAAATAAAAACCCACTGCATTTAGATCCTCGTCCCTCGTCTGCCTTCACCTGCTCATCATTACAAAAATAACGTTTGTTTGTTTTTTTTTGGTGATGTATATGTTGTAAAGTGTATTTGAATGTGAATACATTTATTTTGAACCTGATCTAATGAAAAATACATCATATTTTTTGCCAAATGGTATTATGTTGTTCCTTATACGTTTCCGGGAGGTTCCGAGGACAAATGTCCAGTATGTGTCGCTAGAGGTGTTACATTTTCTCCCAAACTTCCCTACCCTAAACTTTAAACCTAAACCTAACATATAGTGTGATAAAAGGCAAATGTGAGATGAAATACACAATGGCTGAAGCAACCCCATTATTTTATTGCACTGCTCAGAAACTTTTGGCTCATGTGGCGACTAACTCTGTCAGTGGTTATGCAATGTAAACATCATGCACTATAGTAAAAGTGCTTTGATGTCCTACGATACCACTATAGTGGAAAAGGGAAAACAGTATGTATTTATGAATTGATCTGAATTGATAATCTACCATTTTACTTGTGATTTGTGTGAAAGTTAATAAAACTCGTTGTTTATGCGCCTCTATTGTTCATTTCACCAGGGAACTGCTGCGATATGTACTATACAATCAGGGATGGGCAATATTTCAGATACATGTTTTTGAAAAATGTATTTGAAATACAAAATAGCATTTTGTACTATGGATGTGCCCAAAGCAAAAAGATATTTTGTATTTTTTTTTTAAATACATTTGAATATATTTGTGCCCATCACTGCATACAATGATCGACGTAAAAATAATTAAGCAAAAATGTAGGTATTATTAAGTGATTTTGCAATCAGGTTGTTTATTAAATCAGAATACATAGCTATTTGTGAGTTGCCATCAATGGCATAAAAAATATTGGCAGCATGAAGGGTCGATTACACCATTTAATTTTTGATTCCATCCATGCTAGTTTTCAATTGCAATGTAAATATGACCATTGTGCCATGTTTTGCTGTTTTTTTGTTTTTTTTCCAGTGTCTCTTGCAGAAGCACTGCATTTTTTTAAATGCTTAAAACACATCTCATGACACCTGCGTTGTGTAGATTTAATGACATTGTGTCTATCCTTTTTAGTACACATTTTTGTGAATGGTCCCTAATGGTTAAGTTACTACATCGACCACCAGAGGTTAACTGCTAAAACTAAACAGACAAACTCTGACTCCCTGGCATAGCCATATTGTCATCTGGTCCACAGTGTCCATATATAAACTGACTAAACACAGTTTTTCTTTTTATGCAACATTTAGGGGCAGGTATTTTAAAAAGGATGATATCATAATTATATATCCATATGTAAACACAGTTGTGCTTCATAACAACTAGTTAGGTATGTGAAATCTATTAACAGCCTCAAACTATTTCTTGTGACTATGTTATTCAGTTATTCAGTCAATCGTGTGTTGAATGATCTGGAAGAAATTAAACAAGCTCTACACATTTTCTGGTTAATCTGATGTCTTTATTTCTGGATCAGTGAGTGCGAAGGAGTCTTGTTACCAGTCATGCCCTTAACAGCAGTGACATCAACATCTTTGGCCTAAAGCCCTAAATTTAGCATTACTTATTTTGTAGTCCTCTGCCCTCACCTGCTCAATTAAGTGCGCAGCGATTCACTCATTTATCTCTGCTGTGGCTTAACATGGCACATAGTTGATTGTAAAACACTTACGAATGCATGCATGCACACCCATATAGACTTTCTCATATTATCCTCTTTAATTGATCTCTTAAAGAATTACTTTACCCACAAATTCAAATTCTGTCATTATTTACTCATGCTTCCTTCATGCCGTGTTATGGAATGTCCTTTTTACAGGTCTGAAATAATGTGACAGTGAGAAATTTATGACAGAATTGTCATTTTTGGTGAACAATTCCATTAGTAATCCGTGCATAGTGAAAAGACCTTTGTCAGCACATGTGCCATAAGTAACTGAACAATATGTATATATAAATATGTAAACATATTTTGATGCAAGTAAGAGCTGCTCTGAGTATTGTGGAGTTAACAGTATTCAGGTGCGATTAATGCACTACCAAGTGCATAATTGTAACATTACAAATTCACAATCGTTGCCAAGAATCACATTTTGCTGAGCATATGAGTGCCAGATCATGAATCAAAGTTATACCATATTCACAATGAGGCTGTGGTGTACACTGCATTAACCAAAGGCAATGCAGTGGATCAAACTGTAGAAAGGCAGAATATAATTAGCTGTGAAATAATGAAAAGGCAGGCCAATTTCCTCTTCTCTAAGAGTTGCTGAAATAACTCCTCTCAGATACTTGACAACAATGTCCCGTAATTACAGACCTGGAGACTGGTGGAGAACACTCCCTTTCAACCACACACCGCCCATCAGCTGGCACCGAGGGCATACATGAGTACATTTATAAACAACACGATAACACAGCCAAGACAATGTCTCTGTTCAGAAACCTAGTGAGCAGCACGGATGGAGCATTAACTCAAACTGAAAAATTGTAAAGGATTTTTGAGCAGCTATTTTCTGTACATTGACAATTCATTGAGACTGTCAAGCTCCAAAAAGGACAAACAACACCATAAAAGTAGCCCATATGAATCGTGCATTATCCTCAGTGTGTTCTGAAGCTAGCTATAAGTGAAAAACAGACCAAAATTCTGTTTTTTTCTTCTCAGAAAATATTCCTCTGCAGTACAGCTCTCCAATTTAAAATGTTCCGACACACACAAAAGTATAAGGCTGTACAATTAATCAAATAAATAATGGAAATTATATAATTATAGCTGCCGCCGTTAAGTTAATTGTGTTTTTGCAGCGATTGAGCATTGCAACCAATCACAAGCCTATTTTGTGATTGTGAAGCCTCACTTCTCTGTATATGCTGTATATATATATATATCCATCCATCCATTTTCTTTACAACTTAGTCCATTTGGGTTGCAGTGGCAATAGCGAGCAGAGACACCCAGACATCCCTGTCCCCTGTTCAACCTGGGGGATCCACAGGCCAACTGGGAGATATAATCTCTTCAGCGGGTCCTGGGCTGACCTAGGGGTCATGTTCCATATACGTATATATATATATATATATATATATATATATATATATATATATATATATATATATATGAATGTGCGTGTGTGTGTGTGTGTGTGTGTGTGTGTGTGTACTTGTAGCGTATATACTTTTTTTATTTATTTTTTACATTTTTATAAAATATTCTATAAATATTCATTGCAATTACAATATTAAGGGAAATAATCAGCCAACCATTTTTTAACCGGAGCATGCACATACGATTTCAGAGTTTTGTCAGCCAAAAATTTTACTAATGAAGCATCACTTCACTGTTCCTCACAAAAAAGTTACAGCATGTATAGTCATATATGGACTACCATTATGATACTTTTAATTATTTTTTTCATCCTTTTAGGAGCTTAACAGCTGTGGTCGCTGACAACTGGACTTGCATGGAAAAAAGCTTCGTAAAAGATTCTTCAAAATGTCTCCTTTTGTGTATTGGTGAGAAAATGTAGCATTTATGCATTTAAAATGACATGAGTGTGAGTTAACAACCAATTTATTTATTTATTGTTGGGATGAACTGTTGCTTTAAAAAATTCTTATATTTAGTTTGAGTTATTTATCTGTGCAGTAGACACTGTTCAGAGTGAGGACAATTAATCAACATTCTCTTCAGTTTTGTATTTTCAGTTGTTTTATATTTTTACAATTTAATGTAATTTAATGTATATTTCTTCATTTTCCAAATGCTCATGTACAGTAAACCAAATAAATGGTCTAGTGTATATTCCGACAGCAGCATCATTGGATTTTAACTTAATACAGATGTGCTATATTCTATTTAAGAAGATAATACTATTATCTAAACTGCTGTGATAGAGAGCAGGGGTAGCAGAACAGAGCCCTGAGGTACAATTGCTCTCCTCAGCTATTTCATTGACTCGGGCCACAAAGTATATTCTGCTCTCTTAGTAATTTTCACAGTGGTGTATTGCTGAATGACTGTTCGCCTACTTTTCCATTAATGTTATTGAATTTCTCATGACCCCTGTGAAATTCAACTGCCACATGATATGTTTTACCCTGATATTCACATGGCCTATAGTATAGGAGACGCTTTAATTTTTTTATATTCTCATCAGTATAAAATTGTGCCATAGACACGGAGAGTTAATTTATCATGAATCAATAAGGTATGAGTAGCCATGTACTATTGCACATTTAGACATATCTAAAGGACGTTTTTAGGCGCCCTTTGGCTTTTATGAAAACATTTCTACATATTAAAGATTTTCAAGGACACATACAGTATATGTATTAAAACAGTATTTAAATAGGTATATTCTGTAAGTGCCATTCTTGCACTAAAAGATCCTGTAATGTAAAGCTACTGAGCGTTAAGGATAATAGTTGGTCTCTATGGTATAGAGCTGTTCATTTTATAGTCCCAAAACCCACAAGAGAATTAGCAATTTTGAGCCAATGTGTTCCCCGTTGGAATTTCTAATAGGTTTTTAGAATAGCAGTTTTATATGTATGAGTGAAATAAGGTCTGTGATTACTCTACACTACATAAAGAGACTGTCATGTTTTGCTCTACCAATCTAAATTGCAGACAGTCATGCATCAATGTGAATTTTGAAACTGTTAGTAGAAAACATTAGTTGCTGTGTAAAGGACTACGTATCACCTTCACATGCTTGACAATTGATATGTAAATTTTGGTGATGTGGGCGTGGCCAAGCAAAGTCTGTGGAGAGTGATGCCAGGAGAGGAAGAATGGAAGGAAGGATTGACACCTGTGGGAAAATATATCTAATAGCTGTTCTGTGTTGCAGTGAGAGCTGGAGAGGGATAAAAGGACAGTCCAGACCAGCGAAGGAGAGAAACGAACTCAGCAGTGAATGTTATGCTGAAAAGCAAATTTATGTGTTAGACTGAAAAGTGCAGAATAAAGCATTATGTGGACTGTTCACCTGACACCCGCTTCCTCCTAATCCGTGTTTCCGGCACCACAAAGACAGATCACTAGTTCTATTCTATGAAGGAGGATGTAGGGGTCAGGTGAACACACACTTTTTCAGCCGTCTTGGCCCTGGAAGTATTTTTCCCATTTATTTTTCCCATTGGAATTTCAGACAATAATTAGTTAATTATTAGAGTTCTAAGCAATGAGCCAAACCATCCAGGTCAGAGTTAAATCACAACATTAACATGTTGATTTGAAGCAAAAAAAAATTAAAAAAAATTTGAAAATAGGACAAAAAGACAAAGGTACAAGACAGTGCATTTAACTGCTTTATTGAGGATATTAATTACAACACCATGAATCATTGTTAACGACATCGTTGAATTAAAAAAATATACAAATATAGAAAACAGTATATTTAATGTTCTTGATTTTATGAACAGAAACAACTTATTTTATGTTTATTGCAAAATATTCATATACAGTAGTTTGAGCATGTAGGGAAGCCGACTTGATTACGTAATTTACACTGCATAATGGAAGTGGGTGATCGCTGCAGAGATTTTCAGATCTGTGGCTGTTTCTCTTCAGAATTCACAGGTAGTGTAATTTTTCCACAAGAAATTCAGTTTTTAAACATGATTAAAAATAAAAAGTAATTAAAAAATTAAGTGGACTGATGACTTGAACAGCAACACATACCATTGATTTACAACCACGTAGCTCACACAGAAGGTCAAGTTTATTTTTTATCATTAATAATAAATGTTCCAGTTTTAATAATAATAATACATATAACTGCAAGCAGCAATTAAGGGGCCAAGTACATCAACCATTATTAAGCATAACAATGGCAAAAATAAGTAATTAAAGCAATCTGGTCATGATTTTATGCAAGGTTGATAAACCATGAATACTATCAATTGAATTGGGAGATAAAAGCTTATTACTTTTGATCAACAGGTGGTGCTGTCACCAAATTTATATGGTGCAGTCATGATGACACATATAAAGTTTCATGTCAATACTCCAAAGCTTTGCCAAGAACCATTCTGGCACCATGCCATTAAAATCATTGTTGTGTTATACGGAAATGGTTTGGTTTACCAACACGAAATCTGAAGGTGGTCTGAAATCTGAAAAACGCTCTAGGAGGAGTTCAAAAAAGTACGTTTTTAAAGGATTTTAAAATGGCGGACAGGATGTTTGATTGATCATGGAATAATTGGTAACCATGTTCTTGGCATGACCCACGGAATCTACCAAGACTAGTCTCTTGACAATAGTACAAAGTAATCAAACCTAATTAACATTTTATTAAATTTGGTATAACTTTTTACCAGAAGGTGGTGCTGTCCCAAAAATGTTTTTGTAACTTCAGAGCACTGTGCCAATGACACATAACGAGTTTCATAACGATGTGTCAATGCGTTTGAAAAATAAAGCATTTAACAACTAAATTAAAAAAGGGCTACACACAAAATGGCCAACATAGGAATATTTGGTATCTTTTGACTTCGCATCCTGCACAAAATCTAACAAGACCAGATTTGTGATTTTAGGTGAAACCGTTCATAAGTTATAAGCAAAAATATGAATTTGTCATATCTTGTGACCACTAGGTGGCACTGTGCCGAAACTGTGCAGGTAACCTCAGATCATTAATAAACACTTCTATGTTAGCCTGGCGCTGTATTGACTAATCAGCATTCAGATCCAGAACTATCTAATTTATAAGTAAATTTATTTGCCACAATGTATGGCTGTTTAAAATTTAGTCTATGAAAACATTATCTAACATATTGTCTCCTCTTTGGATTCTTGGCTGTTATTTCAGCGTGTATTTATGACTTTTGGCAGTCATCCTTTGTTTTTAGCACAATCATCCAATCAGCATAAGCTGCTCAGCAGAAAGTGCCCCTTAGCTAATACTCCAGTTAGCCCTGTATCCATGCCAGTCAGAGAACAACATGACAGACCTGCACCCTAAGAATAAACTCCTGTCAGTCACTCAAAATTCAGCATAAATCCAATAACCTGTCTGGCATGTCTGTTAAAAGAGCACAGAGTGATGGGTCTCTCATCATGACCTTTTAGAAATGCACTTTGGTTGAAATCTTTTTTAATTTCAATATTTCCAAACCCTGTGGCAAATTACTGTGGCAGTACAGTGATGCAGTGATGGTATCAAATGGTAAGTTACTACGATTTATTTAAATTAAGGATGTCCATATTCTTGTACTGTGGTACTTATAAGGTCCATGTTCCAGGGTACATGAAATAATACCATGGTACATGTTTAAAAAACCTGGCAAAAGTATTAAACTTCTTGAAACATTTTTGACAGTAAAACCTCACAACCTAAAACCTAGTTTTTTTGTGTGTGATAATTGTTTTTATTTATAATAATCAAAGTAAAACAAAATAAAATCTGTCAAGAATAAATAATTCGCTTATGGCTTAAGCCCCCCATAAAAAAATAAATAAAAAAATATACATTTACATTTATGTATTTGGCAGACGCTTTTATCCAAAGTGACTTACAGAGCCCTTAGTACAGGGACAATCCCCCCGGAGAAACCTGGAGTTAAGTGTCTTGCTCAAGGACACAATGGTGGTGACTGTGTGGATCGAACCAGCAACCTTCTGATTACCAGATTACCAGTTATGTGCTTTAGACCACTACACCACCACCACTCCAGTATTTAATATATATATATTTCATCATTCATTTAACATGGACAATAAAATTGTTCAAGGAAAGAAAACCGTAAACAAACATATTTTTGCAGAATGAAACCAAAAATGAGAGCAAAATCCCTTTTAAATGTTTTAAATACTTTATCACAGTAAAAGTACGGAATTACACGACTTCCTGTTACTAGAAAAAAATAGGCTTCTCTCCTTTTAGTAGAACATAAGCATTCCCTTTATTTCTGAATGAAAGAGCTTGTTAAAAAAAATAAAATAAAAAAAACATTTGAGCATCAAAAGGTGACATTTAGTCCAAAGGTGCCACTCGGTGTGTGCATGCATGCAGGAGAGAGATATTTAGGCTATTACATGATTTAAGGTGGCCAAATAAATATGTTAAATACTTTAGGGGATATATTTAATATTAAGAATGTATTCATTGAAAAGATATTACTTTATACAGGCTAATACTTTATACTCTATGCTTGTTATGATTTCTAGTGTGAAAATTTCCCCACTTGGGAAACAAATGTAAACACTTATTTTGAGCTTGTTTTTCCAAAACAGATACCTTGTTTCTCTTGTGAGATCTGGAATACTGTAACTGCAATTGATATATCACCCACCCTCAGCAACAGAGTACTGTCATTTTAAAAATAAATGTATCAACTGTACTTTTATTTCTTTCTAACCGTTACTGTTTCGAAAGAGGGCTGCAAAACGTTGTAACCAGAACAAAAAAATTCAATTTCTGTACAGAACGCACCGAAATGAAAAATATTTCGTTTTAAGATCCTAATATTTTAGGCTTGCCTTCTACAAAATAATATTTATATTAGATGATAAAGAGTGTAATATAATGATATCTTATATAATCCAGAGAAAAATTGCTACCTTCGTCACTGTCGCCCTGCCTCTTAGTGCCATCCTTCAGCCAGGCTCACAACAGCTGCTATCTCCTTGTGTGGACACACTGGCATCCTCACATGTCCAGGAGCAAAGCAGTGTGGGTACCGGCTGAATTAGAATTGGACCCGCACCCTCAGACCCCCTCGTCGCGAGTTAGATGCTACGCTGGTTGAATTGGAGTACGTGTTGCAGCTAGCGGGCAAGGATGTCAGGCCACCCTCCCCTCACACTCCGCGGCCCTTGGGAAGACAGACCGCCACAGAAGCAGCCATCCTTCACACCCCGGAACCAAATGAGTGGAGCATATGCGGATTCCGCTGATGCCTTCACAATCCTTTGGACACTCCCCATCTTTCACAAAGCACACTTCACTGCGAGGATGACAGATTACCCTTTATTTTGAACACCAATTCACCGTAGACACTGTATTCCCCTTATATGAACATTTTATGTTTATTAAAATTATTCTCTTGCTCACCCCGCCACAATACACACACACACATACACTCTCCTAAAGGATTATTAGGAACACCTGTTCAATTTCTCATTAATGCAATTATCTAATCAACCAATCACATGACAGTTGCTTCAGTGCATTTAGGGGTGTGGTCCTGGTCAAGACAATCTCCTGAACTCCAAACTGAATGTCAGAATGGGAAAGAAAGGTGATTTAAGCAATTCTGAGCATGGCATGGTTGTTGATGCCAGACGGGCCGGTCTGAGTATTTCACAATCTGCTCAGTTACTGGGATTTTCATGCACAACCATTTCTAGGGTTTACAAAGAATGGTGTGAAAAGGGAAAAACATCCAGTATGCGCCAGTCCTGTGGGCGAAAATGCCTTGTTGATGCTAGAGGTCAGAGGAGAATGGGCCGACTGATTCAAGCTGATAGAAGAGCAACTTTGCCTGAAATAAACCACTCGTTACAACCGAGGTATGCAGCAAAGCATTTGTGAAGCCACAACATGCACAACCTTGAGGCGGATGGGCTACAACAGCAGAAGACCCCACCGGGTACCACTCATCTCCACTACAAATAGGAAAAAGAGGCTACAATTTGCAAGAGCTCACCAAAATTGGACAGTTGAAGACTGGAAAAATGTTGCCTGGTATGATGAGTCTCGATTTCTGTTGAGACATTCAGATGGTAGAGTCAGAATTTGGCGTAAACAGAATGAGAACATGGATCCATCATGCCTTGTTACCACTGTGCAGGCTGGTGGTGGTGGTGTAATTGTGTGGGGAATGTTTTCTTGGCACACTTTAGGCCCCTTAGTGCCAATTGGGCATCGTTTAAATGCCACGGCCTTTCTGAGCATTGTTTCTGACCATGTCCATCCCTTTATGGCCACCATGTACCCATCCTCTGATGGCTACTTCCAGCAGGATAATGCACCATGTCACAAAGCTCGAATCATTTCAAATTGGTTTCTTGAACATGACAATGAGTTCACTGTACTAAAATGGCCCCCACAGTCACCAGATCTCAACCCAATAGAGCATCTTTGGGATGTGGTGGAACGGGAGCTTCGTGCCCTGGATGTGCATCCCACAAATCTCCATCAACTGCAAGATGCTATCCTATCAATATGGGCCAACATTTCTAAAGAATGCTTTCAGCACTTTGTTGAATCAATGCCACGTAGAATTAAGGCAGTTCTGAAGGCGAAAGGGGGTCAAACACAGTATTAGTATGGTGTTCCTAATAATCCTTTAGGTGAGTGTATATATACACAGTATCAGTGTTGGGGTAAAGCATTACACAAGTAATGTGTGTTACGTAATCAGATTACTTTTTCGAGTAACAAGTAAAGTTACGCAATATTTTTTTAATTTTAGACCATAATATCAGAGTTACTTTTTAAATTAAGTAATGTGGTGCTTTTGTACACATCTACTTCACCTGTAATGCGAGAAATAAGGAGTAAAAGTGTGCAAACTTAGGGGAGGAGACATATTGCATGTTGGGCATTGTAGTGCTATAGAGTGTGAGGCCAGAGACTATTTAGCAGAGACGAGTCACATCTATTTAAATGAATGGGAGAAATTGGAATGCCCAACCCAGAAACTCTTGCATCCAACAGTCAATGGATTTAGATAGGAAGTCCCACCTTGCAGCTAAAAGACCCAATCACCTTTTAGATACAGACATCGCCTGACAATCAACTCGCTAACGTTCATGCACATTAGCTATAAAAGCCAGTACAATTGCATGTTTTGGCATAATATGAGATCAACAGTCGGTTGAGTGAAATGCAATTGATTCATGTGTCAATACGCACTGCATTAATAAATCAGTAAACACGTTTAGGCAGAGGGATTAAAAAACTAGGCTTCCATTGGCCACGACATGATAAACAGGGTGAAATACTCGCTCATTTCATTGACTTATGAAGCCAACTGCTCCGTGTTACAGCTCCCCGTGGGAGAATGGAATGAGAAAATCTGTCTCTGGATCAGTGGCTCCAAGCAACGTTTAACATTGATTGTGTATGCCATGTACGCCATTTCAAAAAATATTATATATTTTTGTTTTATAATAAATAAGTCGTTTGATTCATGAAACTAACCATTTTTATGACATTTTGGTAGTATTAAAAAGTATTGATCAACTCAAAACAAACTGCACTGAGATGACTTGAAATAATCAAAATTATTATTTTATTTTCAGACACATTCCTTGAACATGTTAGGCTGGCATTGTCCACTGAATTTTATACAGACTTTTGAAAAGCATCTTAAGTTGACTCTGACATTGTTGATGGGCACAGCATGTGATGACATAAATGATGCAGGTTCAAGTATTGGACTTTGCAGCTTTAGGTAAGACAGTGGTTATTCTTCATTTTTTATATTGGCTACCATGTTTATGGAAAAAACAAATCATGCATATTTATGTTATTGAGTCTTTCTAAATATCTTTTGTTTACAATGTTGTTTTGACATGAGTGCTGTACAGTAGCTAGCATGACCTGTAATGTCTCTTGTATGCAATTCATGGCTAATTTCTATGGAATGCATTGCATAGCAGAAGATAAAGTGGCTGTGAGAAAAAGTAACAAAAATAATGCAAAATTAATGTAATGCTTTATTTCCATAAAAAATAACTTTTTAATTAATTAAGGAGTAACACAATATTCTAATGGGTTACTTTTAAACCCACCACTGTACTATATATATATATATATATATGTATGTAATGTATGTGTGTGTGTGTGTGTGTGTTATTATGTTATAATGCTCAGCTAATGCAAACCATGGCTTCCTTCATTACAGTTAAAATGACAAGCTGCAGATGACCGCTCTCAGTGCCACAAGCAGAAATGAGCTTGAAAAAACAGGCCTCGTGGGTATTCCTAAAAGCTCCCTGGCACATTGAAATGCAGTGAGAGCTGCACTACTCCACTGATTTACATTCAACACATAGCTGGCATTCATCTACATCTCGTTCCTCAAGCGCAATATCACAATGCAGCATGGCGAGTCATCAACAATAACATAAAGAAATTGCTTTCCACACTCTAATATGGTTTGAACAAATAGGAAACTAAGGCAGGTGGCATCTTATTTGATGCTGATAACACCCAAGGTTAGGGTGCTTTAAAATGTCATTTAAAAAACAAACATTCTAATCCAGAATAGGAACAATTTCCCGTGCATTCCGTGAGGGAGTTTTTACAAAACAGAATTTTGAATTGCACAGTCACTACCACACCATCTTTAAATCCAATTTTCACAATAATAAAGAGCAGAGCAAATTGCTATATTAAAATTTAACTCGCTGGATGGGCAAAGTAGTATGACAGTGCTCTATACACTAAATCATATTAGTGTCACATCAAAGAGGAGGACCCACAAGCAGGATGCAGCAAAAGACATATTTGTTGAAATTCAGCAATGCAGTGCTGAATATAGCAGGTAGTAAGATGTGCCGGGATGCAGAGAAAGCAAGGAGAGGAACACACACTGGGTGAGTGCAGTGACAGAGACACCTGAGACCACACAGAGATTAGTTTGACCACCCAAGGAGAAGCGAGGTCCACCGACCAGTACATGGGGTCTAAGGGAACAGTAGAGAGGCACAAACTGAAAGAAGTTTAGTTTCCAATAAACCGGGAAGAAGATCAAAGCATTACACATTAAGACAGTCTGACAACTGAACTGAGCATGCTGAAGCAAATATAAAGGATATAAATTAGCCTCAGGTGCAAACACTAACACGTTGGCGTGATTAATAATCTCAACATGGCACAAGCCGTGCGTGGCACGAGAGAGAGAGAGCTGTCAAACAACCAAAACAAACACACATCACGTGCATGCAACTAAACACACACACACACACACATGAGGAAGAAACAGCCCAATCAGCCCTGAATCCAACTGTTCTGCCCCCCAAAGGTACATCCCCAAATGTTACAGGTTGGACAGACCAATGACACTGTAACAGGTTCGTAGGATGGAAAAGGAGTTAATGCGAAACTTGGGATTGCAACTCAAAGGTAGAACTTGTGGGATATTAGATGCAGAAGAGCGAACAATTGCTGCAATATGACTTGTATCTAGAAAACCCAACCTTTTAATCCTGGAATTCCTCAATTTCATAAATTAAAAGGTTCTATCTGAAGCTTACAAAATTGAACACACACATATATATATATATATATATATATATATATATATATATATATATATATATATATATATATATATATATTTGAATAAAATATTTTGCACAGACCTCTTTGACCAAGAGACAAATAGGCCCACAATTCTCCAATCTGCCTTTTGTAACCTTGTCAAAAAGCTGATAAAATATGATTGGTCAATGTCAGCCATGTTTTTTCAAGATATGCAGATATCCTAATCTACCATGTTGGCATCTTGGACAAAGACACAGCATGAAAGATTTCAAGTCATTCGCACCAACAGTTCCATAATTAGAGACATTTATAGAATTGTATCATTATTATAGTGCTACCAAGTGGCCAATCCAAGGCAAATGTATCTAGTGTCCTTACTTTGATCCCCTAAATATTTGTCTCAAGTTTGGTTGAGATTGCTCATTGTGTTCAGGAGGTATAGCCTTATAAGTGTTTTAGGCTCCGCCCACAATATTTCTATGGTGAATTATAGGCATGTGCAATTTAAATGTCAACATACACTACTGTTCAAAAGTTTAGGGTCTCATTCTTCCCATTCTTAATTTTTTTTCTTTTCCTTTCATATTTTAGAATAATAGTAAAGTAGTCAACTATGGAATAATTGAAATGGAATTATGGGAATTGTGTTTTGACTAAAAAAAATCTAAAATAAATCAAAATTATGTTATATTTTAGTATCTTCAAATTGGCCACACTTTGCCTAGATTTTGTAGAAATGTACTCTTGGCATTTTCTCAACCAACTTGAGGTATCACCCTGGGATGCTTTTTATACAGAATTAAAGGAGTTTGCATCTATATGCTGGGCACCATTGGTAGCATTATATTTTTGTCTACAAAACTAATTTCAAACATTTAAGCATTCACCTTCAGATCAAAAGATTTTTAAAATCATGAGAAACATTTCAGGCAAGTGACCCCAAACTTTTGAACGGTAGTGTCTATTTGATAATTGTTGATGTAGGGACTCCAAACAATCTTTATAAACTGGTTTCATATTGATCAGATGAAAAACCTCTGACTGCTATAGTTCTTCAGGCAAAACTTTTATTCACACATTCTTACCCTCAATGTACTCGAATTTCAAGTGTATATTTCAAGTATACTCGATGATGGATGATTTCCCACAATCCACCACGGGGAAGACGTACGTGCTAGGGGTTTACGGCTTCCTTCACTCCTGCAATGTTTTATTTCATTCTGAATGTAGTAAATTACTTTTTGACAAATCATTACTGGATTAAAATAATATATTAACATATAGAGAGACAAAACATACAGATACAACATACACTCTTTTTTCGATCAAATTTGTTTACTCTTTATATTAACACACAGTATATATTCAAAATGACAAACAGAATGATTTATTATATTAATATATTATTTATTAAGAATAACAAATAAGGTCCAAGTATTTTAAAATTTCATATGTGACGTTTCTGCACCAGCCCCACAGCTCAAACACTGAGATATAGTGCACTAACTGCCATTCACAATATAGGAAATAGTGAATGAGTGAACGATTGAGCCTCGTGCACCTCGCTGTGCACGCGCTGAAATGCTGTCTGTTCGCACTCCAGTTGTCGATCACAAAATTGGCAATGATTTACACTCAAATTGGATATTTACATGGATTTATAAAGTTAATCCACCTGAAGTAGCTGCAATAGTTTCCAGTACCCCCACGAGGGCGCAGAGTAAATTAATACTGCTTATGACACGCGGGACAAAGCACACTGATATATTGCTGCACTGATTTAAAAATATACACTTAAAAACTGATGTCATAAGAGCCCAGTTACATTATTACCCTGAAAATGACCATCTCATTACACAGTAATGCCCGCGTTAGAATTAGAGGCAAAGCTTAACTCAGCGTGTTGCCTGAAGTTGGAGCTGTGACTTTAATCTTGAAATATCAGCTTGTCTTGGTGTTAAATGAAGGCAATGCATGATGAAGCTATTTTTTTTTTTTTCACTGTGTGGCACGAAGGAAGGGTTGAAGAGCTTGATGCTGCAGCACTGATGAATTGAGTCAGTCTGTGAGAGCACCTCATCGTGCGTAGCTATGAACTTCCGCTCTCATAAAGGTCCCATTTAATAATCTCTCAATAAATTACACATTAATTCAAATTAAACCCAGTAATGTAACAACAGTAATGCCACACATTGTAAAGAAGTAAAAGTAAAAAAAATTAAAATAAATTTACTTGAGTGAGAGTAAAAATCACCCACTTTCAAACCTAATCTAAAAGTAATTTTGTTCACAAAAGTTACTCAAGTAAATGTAACATGTTACTACCCACCTCTGAGGATAGACTCACCAGGACCATTACAAAATATATATACACATACATATACATTACATACATATACATACATACATACATTTACATACATACATACACATACATACATACATATACATACATACATACATATATATATGTAACGGGAGCCAGCTGGTAGATAGTTGTGCAGTGTGTAAACCTCACTCTCCTGACCTCAAGAGGTGCACTAGCGACTGATGCTAGAGGCTGAAGCCTTTAGCCTCCTTGTTAGAGCACCCGCCTCCCACGCCGTAGACCTAGGTTAGAGTCAAGAGCGTCACATATATACATATTTAGGCTATATATACACATATACATACACACACACATATACATATATATACATTTATAAATATTTGTCAAACATGCTCCAAACTGTTAAAAACGGAACACATTTGTCATACATACAAAGGCCAAATCCACCCTAACATGTTTCATTTGAAAACACATTGATTTAGTTTAGTGGTTCTCAAACGTTTCAGATCAAGTACCACCTCTGATAAAATCAGACTTTACAAGTACCACCTACTCACCA
Organism: Xyrauchen texanus; assembly: GCF_025860055.1. Lineage (NCBI taxonomy): Eukaryota > Metazoa > Chordata > Actinopteri > Cypriniformes > Catostomidae > Xyrauchen > Xyrauchen texanus. The sequence continues at coordinate 8,087,163 of NC_068298.1, read as the reverse complement.
CCATATCATAAAAATATTAAAAAGTGTATTAGTTTGTATTATTAATATTATTGTTGTTGTTGTTTTGTGTTATTACTTTGCCAACAAATACAAAATAAAATAAAACAAAAATAAAAGGGGATGGCAGAATAAAAAACATCTTCTCTTTTCCACACAAATTATAATAAAATCAGAGGCTACTTACAATTTTAGTGGGAGGGGTGAGCCTGTTTAGATAAGCAAAGACTTGCAATGTTAAGGATAATGTCAGCGAGCTTGAGACACACATCTGCCTAAGCATCAATTATTTTGTGGTACTTGGTCTTTATTGAAGAAAGAGTAGAGCAGCATTTCTCACAAAGCTAAGTAGTATCAAAATGCAATAAAACCTCCATGGCCTAGAAGGAAAGGGTATTCACTCTGTCTTTGGATCCAAAAATTCAAAAGTGACTAATTTCAATTCTGACATGAGAGGTTCATCAGTTGAAAATTCCAAGAGTTTCTCCTGTTCAGCACATGTCAGATGCTGCTGTATTTCTTTGACATCAGTAGTAAAGGTATTTCTGATTCACTCTGGTCTTGCTTCTTCTGGAAAGTACTGTGTAAATTGTTCTGTTAGTGAGGAGAGGTACACAACTATTACATCGTGAATGGCAGAATCAAATTACATCTCAGTAGTGTGCAGAAAATTGTCTAGAAATGGGAACACAGAGACTTGCTTGCTTTGAATTTGATGATGCAAAGCTGCAGCCTTTTCTTCATTGCGGTGATTTTATCAAGCACATCAAAAACAGTTACATTGAGCCCCTGTAGTCCCAAATTCAATTCATTCAAATGTGAGAATACATCAGCCAAACAGGCAAATTTTGCCAGCCACACTGGATCATGAAACTGATTTGCAAGGGGAGACTTCAGCTGATGCAAGAATATCTGCACCTCGGAATTAAGTTCTTAGACTTGCGCGAGCACTTTGCTTTTTGATAACCATCTTACTTCAGTATGTAGCAAAAGCTGCTCATGTTCACTGCCCATTTCATTACAGAGCACACCAAACCGATGTGAATTCATGGGTCGACATTAGTAGTTTTATCTAACTGCAGAGAAAAACACAACTCAAATGGTGTCCTCCTGACATCGTCTGCCATATCAGTGATTCTACGAGTGACTGTGTCCTTGGAAAGGGGTACAAATTCCAACTGTTTTGCCGCTTTCTCACCGCACATAATATGAGTCATCTCTTTTGTGAGATGTAAGCAAAGCTCTTCACCAACAGTGTGGGGCTTACCTGCTTTAGCAATCAACAGGCTTGTTGAAGCTTCTTGCACTTTGGACACAACAGTTGCGCTACTTTTTATTGTAGCCTTGCTTTGACTAAACATGCTCAATTTCCTCTGAAAAAAAATGGCTTGGGCTGTTTCCCAAAAGCATTGCAAGCTCAAGTTGATCACAGAGACCATTGGCACCAATGGTTTCTATGATCTACTTCGGCTTACGATGCTTTTGGAAAACAAAGCCTTGTCCATTAACGTCACATGTTTTGTTGTCAAATATCATCGTAGATGTGCTGGCTTCATAACGTCATTGCTGAGAATCTCACAGGACACTACACACTGCGGCCTCCATGCCGGACAGTAAACCTTAAACTGAGGTAGTCTAAATTGTACCATCTCGTAGCTATTTTCTGACTATTGCTAGTGCGAGGAGTTCTATGAATGTCTAAATCAAGATCAACAGTGGAGGTGCTGCCGGCTGTATCATCTTCCTTGTTTGATGAATTCGATGTGTCAGAACTAGGATCAGTCCTCTTGAGTTCTGGTGCCTTTAACCATGACAAAATGTCTGAATTACGCTTTTTCATTTTAGATGAGTATTGTGGAGTTTTGAGAAGATGGAGTGGTATTACATGCAAAGCCTATTCCCACTCTAAATTCATGTTGATGCACCGTGGATTATGCACAAGCTCATTACGAACTCACAAGTCTAATGATTATGCACATACTATTTTAAAGTTGTAAATATATCAGAAATTGTTTTTTTATGATATATTTCTAAAACATGGAAGCTTAAAACGTGGGGAAAATAATAAAAAAAATACAATGCAAATTATTATTTAAGTTTTTATATTTTTTGTGTTTTAAATTGCCACAGTCGTGTCACGTACCACCTGGGGACACTTAACGTACCACAGTTTGAGAACCAATGATTTAATTCCTCCTCTCATCCACACTGAAATGGCATTTTCCTCCATTGAAAATTTAACATTTCGAAGACACTCTCCATTAACACATATTTTGAGAAATTATGATATTAGGAAGCAGTACACAGAGTTCTCAAACTAAAATGGATTATTGCGTATGTGGCCTAAGATTTTCAGTTTCCTAATGTCATTGTTTTTAAAAGTACTGTATTTGGTAATAGAGAGCTGTTTCCAAAATTTTTCGATTTTGGTGGAGGAAAATGGTGTTCCAGAGTAGATGAAAATTGTAAATGTATCATGTGTTTTCAAATGAAAACGTGTTAGTGTGAAAGTGGCCTAAATGATGATGCTGTCAACTCATCCTGTAGCAAGCAAAAACAGTTAAGAGCTACAGACTTTAAAAAACCATCTGCCTCTATTGCTCCCCAATTAGCTTTTGGACAAAACCGGTCTGTTGTGAAGTCCGTAGGACACAAAGTCGAACAGACATTTGGTGATTAAATTATTTACGTATTCATTCCCTTCCCTTGTTCACCCAATATACTAATTGAAGTCGATTGGCACACACTGTAATCACATATCTCCAGAGTATTGCTTCTGAGGTTGAGTGACCTGACACTGAATAAGTCCATGTCATGTTTGCATGTTTTCCATTCTGAGGGTGTTGGCCCCATTATCAATGCAGTATCATCTTGGGTTCCAAGTGAATGGTGTCTGGCACAATGAAGCGATCGCTCCCCACGTGACACTCAGGGTAGCTAGAATGACATGCTGTGATATGTCTGGCTATTGTTACCTCTTCTAATGGAGGTACATTTCAGTCCAATCCATGGGTCTTGGAGGCTTTTGACTGGAGGATATTTAAGGAATAAAAGTGAATATATACCTGTAGCTCATTTTGAAGGAAGTGACATTGTAGATTTTTGGAATAGAGTTTTAATTAGATTGAAAGACTCTTGAAGCCTGAGCCAGCAGCAGGTGGTTTTCCTTTCTGGGTATTTAAAGTCCCTCCCAGTCAATCAATTATTGACAGTGAAGCAACAATAGAGAAAACAACAAAACAGGATCTTGTAATTCAGTGCAGCCTTCCCATCTGCACAAGGAAAATCAATTATTTCAACTTGATACCTTTTGTATCATCATTACAATTTAAAGTTATCTTAGACATTTTTTTAAACAAGATTTTTTTTTCACATGCAGTCAATGTGAAATGTCATTGCAATTACGACATTGTTTAAATTAGTATTATTGTTAAATTGTTACATTTAAATTAACGCAAATGATTTAGATTATGTTAGCACATAAAAAAGGGGTTTGTGCTAGATCCATAGCAAAGTGATCGTATCACATGGAAATACCACGGTCCTTTGATGTATACTGTCAATTGATGGTTCTCTATCAGTACCATATTTACATACCATGGTATTAACATTGTACTTTATTGTCAGAATGGTAGTCTCCAAAATAATCATGATAATGTCATGGTGGTTACGTGACTGGGAAGGACGAGACGAGTGAGTGTGTATCCAATAGCTGAACTATTTATGTGGCAGGGTGGAGGGCGGGGTGGGGTCGTGATCCTGCGCGCCCGGTCCCGTATTAGGCTAATTATGCCTCCCTGAGGTTTAAAGGCCGACTGCGGAGGGCCGTGCGGGAGAGAGAGATCGTTAGCGGACATGTCCGTCATGTGTGTGTTTATGTCTTCTTTTAAGTTTATCATTAAAACTATTATTTATATTGAAAGCCGGTTCTCGCCTCCTCCTTTCCCATCCTTTAACTGTTTTACATTGGTGCCGAAACCCAGGACCGGGCGCGCAGGATCACGACCCGACCCCGCCCTCCACCCTGCCACAATTTATTAAGGAATTAAGATGAAACTAAAACACTGGAGCAAACAGGAAAACAAACATAACAGCAGATTGCTGGCTAAAATAACATCAATACACTAACAGGCTAACAAACAAGTAAACTAACAAGAACTGACAAAGACTAAGGGAAACATGAGAGCTATATACACAAAAGGAAACTAAAGACATAACTGTGGACAGCTGGGAACAAAGATCAGAGAGGATTGGGAACAGGTGTGTGAGATCAAACAGTTGCATCATGGGAAGTGTAGCCTAATAGTCAAAACATAATGGGAAGGTGATTGGACAAACACATGGGAGTTTGTGACAGTTATTTTACACAAGTAATAACAGATCTGGTCATTCTAAATCATAAGGCTATTATATGGCCTGATGGGGAAAATAAAAAAAATATATACAATATAATATAATGCTCACAATTTGGGGAATTCAGTTTTTAAATACTTAAAAATTACTTTTACTTTGATTTAAGGTCTCTACAGAAACATACTGGATTTCTTAAGAACATAAGAAAGATTATGGTAAATCTGTTTATACATTATTACTAATAAACTATTTCTGTATGAAGAAAATTAAAGGGATTTTTACTTTCGGACCCTACTGTTGTGCTCTGTGTTTAAAACCGCATGCTATAAAACAATCACAATTGTATATCAACCCTGTGTCGTTACTTTGTCTTTCATAAACAAACAGATGTTCTTCATTGGTTTCCAACCCTCCTGGCAGTGGTTGTCAAAACATAAACAGTGTCTTCAGTAGACACCCTGGTTTCAGCTGCCTGTAATATTCACCCCTGATGGAGAGCTTCTGCTTGCTGATCCCAGCCGTCCGGACATATTTCAGACTCCAGTCAAGATTCACTCAGTGTTTGCTCTCCAAATCTTCCAAAACTGGACATGCATAATTTGCTATTTCAGCTAGGCCCCTTTAGCCTCAAAACACCATGATAGGCAAGTAATTACATCAACACCCAGTCTGTGTGCGCGCGCGCCTGCGTGTGCCTGCGTGTGTGTGTGTGTATGTGTGTGGGCGGGTTTGGGTGGTTTACGAGGACATAGGCAACAAACTAGTAATTATAAAGCTATTATGCTATAAATGTGGTTTATGAGGATATTTCTAGTGTCTCCGTAATTCAAATCACTTAAAAAACATACTAAACAATGTTGTTTTGAAAATGTAAAAATGTAGAAAGTTTTTTGAGGGTTAGTTTTAGGGGTAGGGTTAGGGGATAAAATCTATAGTTTGTACAGTATAAAAATCATAATGTCTATGGAGAGTTCTCAGAAGGATAGCCGCATATGTTTGTGTGTGTGTACTGTTGTACCATGCTACTGCCCTTTTATGTAGTGTTGTCAGTAGTAGAAACATATTGCGTTATGTCTAATGGGAAGTAATGAGTCAACACAAATTGTCATAGAGCTATCAGTCTTGCCTATACATTTCTACATTAGTAACTAATACATTCCACTGCTGGGAAGAAGACTCCAGCCCAGGAAGAAGTATCCAGTTCAGGATGAAGAAAACAGTTCAGGAAGCAGAATCCAGTTCAGGAACAATAAAATTAGTCTTTTATTTATTTAAAACTTGACAGTTTTTAGTTCATATTTCATTTGTGTTTTTGTATATTTCCACTTTTAACTGAACATTGGTTCCAGTGCTTGGATGTTTCTGATTTGTTTGTAAAAATTACATGAAAATAACTTGTGAGAGAGTTTTCTACAAAGTGATGTTTTTGTGTGTTTTTTCACATAGCATCAATGTTACTAGGATACATGTGACTGTCAGCGAGTCTCAGAAAGCAAAAGTAAAACAATATATGACTTGCACACATCTTTATTATTAGCAAATCTTTTATATTTGTCTCTAGAAGTACTGTCAAATTAACTAAAACTCCTCAAACAATAAATAAATCATTTAAAAAATCTCTAAATATGCATGAAAGATTAACAAACGAATTTCAGGCCATGCAGTTTACATTGTCGGGGTAACTTGAACAAAGAGGAAGGATTGTAGTTTTTTCTTTACAAAATAAAAAAAAACATTTTACAAATTAAAAATTCTAAATAAAATGTTGTGCCTATGTATTTCCAAATTTAAAATGTTGAAATGAAGTTATTTCATTTTTGTGACAAAAACAGTGTCTTAATTTTACAGTATATAATTATTTTACAGTTATTCATTTACAGTATTAAAATGAATGCAGAAATGCCTGTTACAGTAGTATAATATTTGCTGTGATAAACATACAGCATCCTATTATTCTGATGACAGTTACAGTACTGTGATTATTACTGTAATAACAATTAAAGTGATTAAATATAATGTACTACAGCAACATACTAGTTCATTGCTGCAAGCCAGTTACTGTACATGTTACACTGTACAATAAACATGTAAATTAAAAACCAAAATGAGGATTGAATAATTAAGCCTGTTGCAATTATAACATTATCTGATACAGATATCTCATATGGCTGTATCCGAACATATCAAATTATAGTTCATATATTTGAGAATTTATGTACAAATTCCAATTCCACAAGTTTTTGGAAAAATATGTTACATATATGAAAATGGCTATTTTTTCATATTTTTAAATGTTTATTAGAGGGATATATGTTATGCATATAGGCTATGTACAATTACTGGCCGCTAAAAGTTTGGAATAATGTACAGATTTTCCTGTATCGGTACTTTTATTCACCAAAGTGGCATTCAACTGATCACAAAGTATAGTCAGGACATACTGATGTAAAAAAAACAGCACCATCACTATTTGAAAAAAGTCCCTTGACAGGACCCATTTCCAGCAGCCATCACTCCAACACCTTATCCTTGAGGAATCATGCTAAATTGCGAATTTGGTACTAGATAATCACTTGCCATTATATCAAACACTGCTGAAAGCTATTTGGCTCATTAAATGAAGCTTAACATTGTCGTTGTGCTTGTTTTTGAGTTGCCACAACATGCAACAGACTGGCATGTCGTAAGGTCAATATTAGGTCAAAAATGGCAAAAAAGAAACAGCTTTCTCTAGAAACTCATCAGTCAATCATTGTTTTGAGGAATGAAGGCTACACAATGCTTGAAATGTCATACAAAGGTGTACAATACAGTCTTCAAAGACAAAGTACAACTGTCTCTAACAAGGACAGAAAGAGATGTGGAAGGTCAGATGTACAACTAAACAAGAGGATAAGTATATCAGAGTCTCTAGTTTGAGAAATAGACGCCTCACATTTCCTCAGCTGACATCTTCATTGAATTCTACCCGCTCAACAACAGTTTCATGTACAACAGTAAAGAGAAGACTCAGGAGGCCTTATGGGAAGAATTGCAAAGAAAAAACCCACTTTTGACTCAGAATAACATAAAGAAAAGGTTAGAGTGGGCAAAGAAACACAGATATTGAACAACCAATAATTAGAAAAGAGTGTTATGGATCTTAACCCCATTGAGCTTTTGTGGGATCCGCTAGACAGTAAATTGTGTGAGAAGTGCCTGACAAGACAGCCACATCTATGGCAAGTGCTACAGGAAGCGTGGGGTGAAATGTCACCTGAGTATCTGGACAAACTGAAATCTAGAATCCCAATGATCTGCAAAGCTGCATTGTTGCACGTGGATGATTTTTTTGATGAGAACTTTTTGAATAAGTTCTGAAAAAAAAAATTCAAATTGTATTAGTAATTTTTCACATTATTAATGTCCTGACTACACATTGTGATCAGTTGAATGACAATTTGGTGAATAAAAGAACCAATTTCTTTCCATAAGAGCAAAATCTGTACATTATTCCAAACTTTTGGCCACCAGTGTATGTGACCTTTTTGTTTCAGTGAAAACCACATATGAATATATATTTAATATGAGTGTTTAGCATATATTGCCATTTATCGGATTCATAATATATTTATTGAGCACTTAGAATTCTAATCACATTTCAAAATTCAAAAGGGAATTTTAGGAAATTATAGAAATACTATTAATGCCAGGTCTCATTTGCCACACTCAGAGTGAAGATTAAACTGTAGCTGTAATGTACGTGTGCTGTCTGAGTTCCCATGAAATTTAAGACAAGGATTTTGATAGTGAACGCAAAATGTTCCAGTTTCACTTTAATTTAACATTCATGTGATGGCAAATGTTCTTGGCTGTTGCAGGTTCATATATCCAGGGTTAATAACACACAGTGAAACAAAGTAGTTGAGGAGGAGACTCTGACTCTGTTACTGTGGAAAAGAATGGCAGCTGTGCAGTTCGATATGTTACTGCTTAAAGGTTTCCAAGCATTTTTTTGACACTGTCAAACATGGAGGAAAGCAACGGGAATACCTCAGATTCATAGTTTATGCAGAAAATTAGGAAATTATATAAAATTGCAAGCTACCACAAATAATGTGGAGATTGGTTGAATTTGCAAGAATTCTTGCGATCGCAAGATTGCAAAATCCTGGAGGGTCTGACTAATGTATGTCAACCCTCTAATAAACTTCCTTCATCTTTTTCCAAACCTGAATGTTTTCTTTCTTCTGTGGTACAAAGTGATTTTCCTACTAAAATCATGGTTTAGAGGTTGGGTAAGGGAATGGACTTTATGGTTAGGTTTAGGCTTGAGTTAGTGGTAAAACTTAAGAAAAATCATGACGACATTGTTCGTTGGTTCATTTATTTTTTCTATTTTTATGGGAGTAAAAGCCGTTTATTACTCTTAAGACTTTTTACGATTTTGCCATAACATACTAGTTGTTACAGCTGGTCATGGGCTGGGTTGGTGTGCCCTTACTCCCTGAAGTTGTGTAAAGTCAAATTATAGCTTAACAGATCAAGAAAGTACTTCATGTTTTGGTGCAATATGAATCAGATAGGTCAGCAAATGGACTGTGGTGGGTTTGTGGGTTTGCCGTTTGAGGCTGTGAATATATTATGTATAAATTGAGTGCTCGTTCAAAGATCTGTGTGACGTCACAAAAACAATCAAACAAATAAAAAATTTGCAAAACTCTCCCAACTTTAATGGGAGCTGTTACAAATAAACACTTGAAATGAATTCCATTAATGCTTACTGGAGTGTCTCATCTAATATATATTCCCTTTGATGAAAGGGCCATGGAGGAGAGCAGTGCAATGTTTTTCTTTAATTACTAGAGACTTATAGAAATGTTCAGGGATATTGAGGGGGAAAATGATAATGGCTTTGCAGCTTATCCTTTATGACTGCAGACCACAAAGAATATTCCAGTTTGTTGATTTACAGACTAAGTTTACAGTTGGGGTTGATGTATGATTGATTTCATTGTAGGGGAAATTAAACGATGAATGCAATCACTGATGTAGGCTACTTACACAAATATAATGTTATTTAATTCAAAACACACACACTATACAAGCAAAAGAAAAATGCTTGGCAGAAAATTACTGAATGACGTTAGTTATCACAATTTTATTGAGAACTTATTAAAGTATGCAGACAAAACACTCTCCATTTGAATATCATTATTTTACCTGCTGTGTGCATTCAAATCTGAAATCATATGTAACCGGTCCTGTTTGCCCCACTCCGAACGGGACTCGAACCGGCGTCTCCGGCGTAGGTGGCAGGTGCGCTAACAAGGAGGCTTGTTAAAGGCTACAGCCTCTAGCGTCAGTCGCTAATGCACATCTTGAGGTCAGGAGAGTGAGGTTTACACACTGCACAGCTATCTACAAGCTAGCTCCCATTACACTCACCCCCCTAAACCTCACTCCCATCCGGGTCACGGCACCAATGTAACCGGTCCTGTTTGCCCCGCTCCGAACGGGACTCAAACCGATGTCTCTGGCGTAGGAGGCAGGTGCGCTAACAAGGAGGCTAAAGGCTACAGCCTCTAGCGTCAATCGCTAATGCACATCTTGAGGTCAGGAGAGTGAGGTTTACACACTGCACAGCTATCTACAAGCTAGCTCCCGTTACACATACATCATTAAGGAAGTTCAAGGAAGATTCAAGCAGTGTCTGGACTGAAATCATTAAAAAAAATTCCTGCTGTTGTTGTATGACAAGTGCTATGAACTGTCAGATAAGTTAAATTAAGGTAAAGATAACCTCATGGTAAAGTGTAATGATCTTGATATGAAAGTTAATGGTGGAAAAAAGAGTGACCAAATATATCGTTTTACAACATTTGATAATTTTCTCAGTACTGGAGCTTCAAAGAAATAAATGCAGTAGTAAATACTATAAAATAATATTATAAAAAGTTACTTTTCTTGCTGGATCATTTACACATTGTTTATTTATGTCACTATTACCCCTTTTTTCAAATCTGAAACTAGATCTTTGCATCTCTTTTTACATAAAACAGTGTCTATAATATTAAAAATCATTAAAGAGCATTTTACAAAACGTTGTTCAGCATTGCATGATTGCTTAGTACGTTTTCTACCATTGTTTCCAATTTTATTTAATCACCCCACTACACATAAATAGCTTTTTCCAAAAAATCAGCTCCAACTGGTACCAATACCTTTTTTCTTGAGAGATACTCTGTGCACTTAGTGGAAGGCCTGCTCAAATGTGCACCTGAGTGGTTCTCCTTTCATCTGATACACTTACAGGTCACGACTCTCAGTACAGAACTTAGTAGGGTCCAGCAGACATTTCGGAGGGGGAAAAGAAGTGACATGTCACAGCAGCCATTTCTGGTAGCAACATTTTTTGAAGCCCATTCACAATAGTCAAGGATTCTTACATTGTGTTAGTCATAATTTAGTTTTCCAAAGTTTTCAAAGATTTTTAGGAGAATATCTCAGCTCTACATGTCCATACAAGGCATGAGGATGGTGATCAGAACTTTAAAGCACAGGCACTCAATGTAAAAGTAATCACTCAACTAAAGTGGTTAAATTAATATCTTCTAAAGCAATATGATAAGAAGCAGATAAATATTTAAGTCCTTCTCAGTATAATTGGTTACTTCCAGTAGCCCTCTAATGTGCATTCTTCAGGGCATTCAGTTCCTACAGCCTCTTGTGTGACATAAAAGTGCTGGCATGTTCACGTGAGAACTGATGCGATACAACCAGAAGAGCAGCTTGATTGTTTCACAAGATTCATAATTTTTTGCATTCATTTGAATATGCCAGTGCGCTTACATCTCTCAAGAGGCAGTGAGAACTGATTCCCCTCATGGATGCACATTGGAGAGCAACAAAAGTAAACAATTATAGTGAAAAGGGCTTAAATATATATATCTATTTCTCATCCAAAGTGATTGTATCACTTCAGTAAGGACCTTCAGAGCTGAGATATTCTTTAAAATAGTTTGCGTTCTGCTGAAGAAAGAAAGTCATACACATCTGGGATAGTATGAGGGTGAGTAAATGATAAGAGAATATTTCATTTTTGGGTGGACTACAGTTGTCAAAAAGCTGTAGAGTTCTGGAAAATACTCTTTATTCATTGATTTTCAAAAAGACAGGTACATGTTTAAAGATTACCTGAAAAGAAAAAGAAAAATTCAGAACTGAAAGATACTACATTTAGGCTTCAAAAGAAATATGAAGCCTAACAGATGTAGCCATTATGGACTGTTCCCTTTACAAAAAGCTTCATTACGATGCTGCGCTGCTAAGCGCTATGGGGAACAACTCTAGCTGTGAGCCGAGCTGAATAATGTGTGGAACACGTCAATGAACACTGACTGGAATTTATAGCCTCGGCTGATGTAATCATTAGATGCACCTGCGGCCAGGCTATAAATGGATACGTCACCAGGTGTCGTCAGAAACTCTTTTTTCAGAGCGATTCTGTTTCTGTGTGTTTCACAAACCCTGTCAAAACTTTCTTTCCTCTGTTAGGAGTTAGAATCAGTTAGGCAGTGTGCAGTGAACGTTGTTCTCTTTTCTCTTCTGTTTAGAAAATATTATATATAAAAAAAAGAGAGAATGACTGAAAGCCGCAAACGGTACGTGTTCCCCTCTTCTCGCTCTATAGCTGAAGACGACACACATTAGGGGGTAGCTCCCCTCGGGACAGGGCGCATGCTTCACTTCACCCCTCCCGGTACCCCCTCCATTCCCGCCACCTCTTGGTGTTTCGGGTTGCAGAGGCTTCCGTCAAAATTGGGTGTTTTTGCTGTTCCTGCATTTTATTCAGGACGCGAAACACTCGACAACCCCTCAACAGAAAGTGTTAAAATATAATACCCATCTCAGAGATCCTGGCAGCGTGGAAACTTCTGCCGGATATATTCTTTTCTGTGGGTCTTATAAGGGCGTCAGGATTTAATTCACTCGCCGCTTTTCCGTGTTTCAACGGCGTGTTCTCACTACCGTGAACCGGATTTCTTATTATGTAAAAACAAAAAAAACTCAATCTCCTGGTTAAAGGGGCCATGGTATGTGTTCCCCTTCCAGAGAGAGAGTTAGGTTATTACACTAAATACTTCCCGTTTCCCATGGAGGGTGAGGGGTGGCGTCTGGCTTAGATCTTAAAGCTTGAACTACCCGTGGTTGTTCAAGTCCAAGATGATGCCTGTCAAGACGGTCGTGTCTCAAGCCCTACAACTTGTTTGGCTGGTCACCATCAATCTTATGACGCACTTCTATACTTCATTTAGAAGTTCTGCCACAACATGGAAAGTTCCTGAGGTTCACTTCCGGGGGCGAAGTCTTCCAGGGTAAGGTTCTTTCACTCAGCCTAGCCCTTTTTACCTGCACATTCACAATGCATGATGTAGCGCTGGCTCCTTGCGACTCCGGGGCATCTGCATTCTGAATTATGTAAACGACTGGCTGATCCTAGCGCAGTTCCAGGAACTGGCAGTTCAGCATATGGACATCGTCTTAGCTCATCTGTTTCTCTGGGGTTGAGGCTCAACGCCAAGAAAAGCGTCCTCTCTCCCACTCAGAACACTGTCTATCGGGGCATCGTATGGAGTTCAATCACAATGCGGGCACAACTGTCTCCCGCTAGGATTGAGTCCATTCAGATCACCCTGAGCAAAGTCAGGCTAGGTCAAGGTTGCACTATTATCAGTATCAACGATTTCCAGGTCTCAGGGCGACCGCGTCCACGGTGATCCCTCTGGACCTTCTGCTCATGAGACCGTATTTGTTGTGGCCAAAAGCCAGGGGATTTCTTCCAAGGGCCAAAACCCCTAGGCTAAAAAGGGTTACACGCCTCAGGCTTCGTTCCCTTTCTATGTGGTTCAGACCCCGGTTTCTGCCTTGGGTCCCACTCTAGGTGCATCTTGTTGTCGCAGACTGCAAACAACAGACGCCTCCCTGACGGGCAGGGTAGCGGCCTTAATTGGTCGTCCAGCTTAAGGGGATAGGAGGGTCGTCAGCTCGGTTGTCACAATCACTGTCTCGGGTTGATGGCTGTATTTCTGGCCCTGAAATACCTCCTCCTGAGGCTGCCATGTCTTGGTACGGGTGGACAATACAGCGGTAGCCTCTTACATAAATCATCAAGGAGACCCACGTTCTTGTCAGCTGTATTTCTGACACGTCGGATTCTCCTTAGGGCCCAGGGTAAGCTCCTGTCACTCAGGTCAGTTATATCCCTGGATGCCCATATACGGGAGCAGATTTACGGTCCAGACAGAAAATACCAACGGGGGAGTTAAGAACTCCACCCTAAGGTAGTAGTTGCCCAGAGTTCGCCAGCAAGGGTTTTTGCCTTTTACTGATAGCACTGCGCTGGCCGAACAGGGCTTGGTTCTCGGAGCTAATCTCTTCCCTCGATGGCTTGCCTTGGGCGATTCCGAACAGGAAGGATCTTCTATCTCAGGCACAGGGCAATATTTCATCCCTGCCCCGAATTGTGGAATCTTTCATGTTTGGCCCCTAAGGGTACCAACTGAGGGACACAGGGCTTTCTCCTGAGGTTATCGAGACCTTTTTAAATGCCGGGCTTTTTCCACTTGGAACAAGTTTGGGTGAGATCTTAGGGCAGAAGAGGACCTCTTCGCCTCTATGAATAGCGCAATGTCTCCTCTACTTCTCCCTGAAATCACCCAGCCCCCATGGGTCTGGACGTTAAGACACATACATGACCCAGAATGTGTCTGTATGCATTTCTTTGCCCGGTTTCTCTGCTCCCGGGAGTCTTGGCGATGTTCACCAGCAAGGGTCTTGCCTCCTATTAATGGCGCTGCGCTGGCCGAACAGGATATGTTTCTCGGAGCTAATTCCTCTCCTCGACGGCTTGCCTTGGGCGATTCCGAACAGGGAGGACCTTCTCATCCTTGGCTTGAATTGTGAAACCTTTCATGTCTGGCCCCTAAGGGTACCAAATGAGGTTCACAGGGTTTTCTCTTGAGACCATCGAGACCATAAAGGTGGAGTAAAAGATTCCTGAGAAAGACTGTTGATATTTGAACTCAACAAACACCTCCTTCCTTCAGTGCTCCTTCAGAAGCTCCGCCCCCCCCAAATTAATGCATGTGCATTACCTAGGCAATAACAATAACAACTGTGCTAGCTTTGCAAACGTTGTATGGACAAATAACATGATATAGAGTAAACAACAACACAGAAAGTGTAAATAACATCAGCTAGGTAGTTGGTTAGCAAACTGTTGCTGCAGTTGCTGTTGTAAAGATAACATGCAGAGAGAACAAGACGGTTTCTCAGAGCCAGCACTCCAACTCCAACATATCTTGGTTCTGTGAAACATAGCAAAACGTTTCGGTTACTATCGTAACCTCCGTTCCCTGATGGAGGCAATGAGACGTTCTGTGCCAGGTTCTATGTGGCCACTGCGGTTTGCCACGGCTTGGTGGGCGGGGTGCCCTCAAAGAGGCATCCTCATTATTGCCCGGGCCTACGAGGCACGCGGTCAAGCTTCGCCAGTAGGTTTTAGGGCACACTCTACCAGAGGGCTCTCCTCCTCTAAAACCTTGGCTAGAGGTCTCCCTCTGCAGAAAGTTTGTGATGCGGCAGGTTGTCCTCTCCGCACACATTCATTAGATTTTTATAGTTTGGATGTTTTGCCACTCCGGGCTCTTATGCCCTTGAGTCGACATCTCAGCCCATGCCTAAACAAGTTTGTGATGCGGCAGGCTGGTCCTCTCCGCACACATTCATCAAAATTGAATGGTTTAGATGTTTATGCTACTCCGGGCTCTTATGCCCTTGAGTCAACATCTCAAGCTCATGTCTGAGACCTCTCGCGTTTTTGTGAGTACACTGCACAACCGTAGGGGTCCGGACAGCCCCAAGTGCGGCGGCGTGGGTATTGCGTTCCCCGTAGCGCTTATCAGCGCAGCATCGTAGTGAAGCTTTTTGTAAAGGGAACGTCTCGTGTTACATGTGTAACCCTTGTTCCCTGAAAAAAGCGGAACGAGATGCTGCGCTGCTTTGCCGCACTGGGACGTCCCAGGACTGCTCTTCAAAAAGAAGTATCTGACGACACCTGGTGACATATCCATTTATAGCCTGGCCGCAGGTGCATCTAATGATTACATCAGCCGAGGCTATAAATTCCGGTCAATGTTCATTGACGTGTTACACACATTATTCAGCTCGGTTCACAGCTAGAGTTGTTCCCCGTAGCGCTTAGCAGCGCAGCATCTCGTTCCGCTTTTTTCAGGGAACAAGGGTTACACATGTAACCTGAGATGTTTTTGTATGAAAAAGTGCTGTATGAACATTCTTCAAAAATTATCCTTTTTTGCTCCAAAAAAATAAAAATAAAAAAGCATTTGAGTTGACATGAGATAACATGGGTAAATCATGATTGAATAAAAATGACTAATATAAATGAATGAATATTATCAATTGAATGAATTATAACTTATTATTATAATACATGTTAGAAATGAATGAATATTTTAAATTAATACATATTAATTCTTCATTTAGCAGCAAATGTGTATTACACAGTATATATATATATATATATAGAGAGAGAGAGAGAGAGAGAGAGAGAGAGAGAGAGAGAGAGAGAGAGAGAGAGAGAGAGAGAGAGAGAGAGACAGAGAGAGATGGAGAGAGAGAGAGAGAGAGAGAGAGAGAGAATGTAATGTGGTTCAAAGTGTTTCATTTGATTTTTCTAAGCCTATGCACTCAGGATAGTGCCACAACACTGAGATTAAAAATACATCAAACAACATTACTCCTCCCATGATCCCTCAGTTCACAGTTAGAGCTGAGACGTGACAAGACCGTGAGGTTCTTTTTATACTGTATGGTTTGATCAACACAGTCCCTGATGGCCACTCATAATCATAGACATGACTGAACTCCAAAGATTTAACATTGTACTATCATGCACACACACACACACACATTGTGTTATAGTGAGATGTTAAGGAAATTGTAGTATTTTCCCTCAGTTTCACAATATTGTTTTTGGTGTAACCAGCAACCACCGTTTTCTTCACTTTGCAAGCAGATGCTGCATGTAAGACAGCAAAAAATAAAAATAAGTTAATAATGAAGTAATGACTTTGAATAAACCAATAAAATTCCTTTTCTTGATCACACTACATTATTTATATTTATACTAAATAGTAAATTATAATAAATAATATATATATATATATATATATATATATATATATATATATATATATATATATATATATATATATATATATATATATATAGTATTATTATTATTTAAAGTAGTACTTAGTATTTTTGTATTTACTTAAACGTGGAGGAAAAGATTCCTGAGAAAGACTGTTGATATTTGAACTCAACAAACACCTCCTTCCTTCAGTGCTCCTTCAGAATCTCCGCCCCCCCAAATTAATGCATGTGCATTACCTAGGCAATGACAATAACAACTGTGCTAGCTTTGCAAACGTTGTATGGACAAATAACATGATATAGAGTAAACAACAACACAGAAAGTGTAAATAACATTAGCAAGGTAGTTGGTTAGCAAACTGTTGCTGCAGTTGCTGTTGTAAAGATAACATGCAGAGAGAACAAGACGGTTTCTCAGGGCCAACACTCCAACTCCAACATATCTTGGTTCTGTGAAACATAGCAAAATGTTTCGGTTACTATCGTAACCTCCGTTCCCTGATGGAGGCAACGAGACGTTGTGTCGATGTAGTGACACTAAGGGTTGCTCTTGGGAGCCCCAAAACACCTTCAAATCTTTGAGAAAAGGCCAATGGGAATTGGTGAGTGGAATTTGCATGCTCGAAGGATAGGAGCTCTACAAACACAGCGACAGGGGGCAGAGAGAGCTCTGCCCAAGGGAGATGCAGGTCTGCAGACAGGGAGACCGTTGCACAGAAAATACATCACAGGGGGTTACCGGAGTGACCAACACCTGTGGAGCACCTATTCCAATACTGCTGAATTCATGAGCCACAGAGCTAGGGAGGAAGGACATTCTGGGTCCATGACTTCATGAACTCGACTGGGGTAAAAGCGCACGTTTTCGCCTCAGGGGAGGGGAAAGTCACTATAAGCAAGCAATACACCCATCCAGTTGTTCTGTATTACCAAACTCTACCTGTTCGTACCTGAAAGAACATGGGACGAAACCGGCAATCCGTAGATTGTAAAATCTCATGAAAGTATTGGGTGTTAGATATCTGCAGAGAAGTGCCATTGGCCTGTGTCCACGAGGATGCCACACTCCTTGTTGTGTGTGCTCCAACCCGCAAGGGGGCAGGCACGGCCTGGGTCTTGTAGGTGGGCAAGCCTCTGTTTGCAGACAATGTTCCCTTTCTGCTGTCCACCAAAGCAGACAAAGAGCTGCCCAGAGACTCTAAAGCTCTGCATGCGATCCAAGTAAATGCACAAAGCATGCACCTGACACAGCAACGATAAGGCTGGGTTTGCCGCCTCCTGGGGCAGCGCTTGCAGGCTCACCAACTGATCCATAAAAGGGGTCATGGGAACCTTGGGCACATAGCCCGGTTGGGGTCTCAGAATCACGTGAGGTCTTCCAGACTGAAATCTAGGCATGTTTTGCTGACAGAGAACACTTGCATATCCCCAACCCTCTTGATGAAAGTGATCGCAGTCAGGAGGGCGGTCTTTAATCAGAAGGCCTTTAACTCGATTGACTCTAGGGGCTCAAAAGGGGCTCTCCGAAGGCCCAACAGGACCACGGAGAGATCCCATGAGGGAAAGAGGCACGGCCTAGAAGGTTTCAGCCTCCTGGTGCCTCTCAGGAACCTGATGAGCAGGTCGTGCTTACCAAGGTACTTAACTTCAAATGCGTTGTGGTGCGCTGCTATAGCAGCTACGTACACCTTTAGGGTGGAGGATGGCGTGGCCATGAGTGGTGCCCTGGACCCAGGATCCAATCATGTAGGGCTCAAAGGAGGATGGAGGATTTTAGTCCAACCCAATACACACGGCGGCCAGGGCAAGCATAGTGGTCAGCTCCTCATCAGCCTCAGACTGGGTGAGCAGACCCGAAGGTGGCAGCCCAGTCGAGTTCTCGGCGTCCGACATCACCAGTGCAGTCTCCGATGCAACGGTCGAGAACTCATCCTGTTCGCTAGCCCTGAAAAAGACGTTAAGCTGGCCATGAGGCGAGCTGGTCTTATCTTGGAATTCAACGAGAGAGACCACACCCATTGAATTACCCAAATCATCTTCAGCTTCAGCCGGGCCAGTCTCATACCCGTGGGTAGAAGGCACAGCATGGGGGTTGCTGAAGTGGCTTCCCCTCAGAAGAAGGAAAGCAGCAATTGCAACGTTGCCATGGTCATGTCCTTGCAATGAGAACACAAACCATGCACGAACGCTGTCTCAGTGTGATCGAGCCCAGACACGTGAGGCAGCGCCTGTGGCCATCGGAGGCGGAGAGATAATGATCACATCCAGGAATCACAAAAAGACGGAAAGGCATCTTTAAAAAAAACACATCTTTAAAAAGACGTTCAAGTCAATGTGTTGCTCTAATAGAGGAAAATGTACTCTTTTCAGAAATATAAACTCTTTTAGTAGCACTGTCGAAGCGGCCAGGGGCGTAATCTGCACTAATCGTGCAGAAGGAGAGAAAGCCGCTGGAATGCACCGTATATCCAACAGCATACGCTGCTTTCAGAGATGAATGGAACAGCAGTAGTATTCATCTCGATGATACACAACCGCTCGCTCTGAAGAAAAAATCTGAATGAGAGTGGGCATTCCTTCTCCTTTTATACATATATGTCCGGGGGAGTGGCATGCAAATTCCACTCGCCAATTCCCATTGGCCTTTTCTCAAAGATTTGATGGTGTTCTAGTGTCACTACATTGACACAACAGTGAGTGATAGAAGGGGAACTAATGTTACCCACATATTAAGCAGAAACAGACAGCATCTGCATCTGCATCCGTCTTAAGGACTTTCAGCTCTTGCAGGTCTGTCCACAATTGGAAAGCCTCTCTGTTGTTTACATGGCTCATAGCCCTTGCCTGATCATACCCCTTCTTTTTATTTTATATTTGTCTGATCTTTGTTATCTTTGTCTGTTTCTCGTCCATCTCTCATGCTTGGAGTTCAGCAGGTTAGCATTAGCCAGATTTACCGTACTTCCGTACTTCTTCTTCTTTATGTATTATGTCATGTAGCTGTTAGTGTAAAGTATGTTACACTAATGATTAGTGAAAAAAACATGCTTAACAATATTGCTCTTTGCAGGTTTTAACACTTTTTTTGTATTCTGACAGTTGCATTTTCACTCAATTTCAATAAAAATATTTAATAGAAGTCAAGTAATTTTTATTTGTATAGCGCTTTTCACAACACACATCATTTCAAAGCAGCTTTACATGAAATCATGCATAAAAAAAATGTGTAACATAGGGTGATCATTGTGTAGTTTGATTAAATATGATTGTAAATTGAGTATAAAATGTCAATAATTAAATATTTGTATATTTGTAATTTGTATATTAAGTAAGCATTAAGATGAAGATGTACATAGATGCATTGTCCTTTGTTGGTTGGCTTTTTATGGCAATTAAATGATAGTCTATGTATTCCATTTGAAGAGAGTGGTCCATCAGTAGACAAAGGTGATACAGGCAGAGATCAATGAGGTGCATCGCAGTTCAACCAGCAGGTCATTTCGGTGAGGTTCAGTGGGGTCCATCCTAAGTCCAAGGTTCAGGAAGTGGCATATGAAGTATCCAATGTCTTACAGTTGGAGTTGGCATCAGTTTATCCTCTGAAGTCAAAAGACTGAAGTGATGTCTGGCTAGCACCGGCTGTAGTTTGTCATCACCCAAGCAGTGTATTCATTAGTTTAGGAGCCAAATATGAAAAGGATCTACCTCCTTTTGTGACTTTGTATATCCTTGGAATTATTAACAAGACAGCATTTTGTGATCATATTGAACGTGACAGAACATAGAGTGTCAGAAGGTCACCTAAGTACTGTGTAGCGAGACCATTCAAACCTTTGTATGTAGTTAAAATAATTTTCAAATGAATAAGAAATTTAACAGGTAGCCAATGTAACAGCAATAAAATTGGGCTTATATGATCATATTTCTTGGTTGTAGTCAGCACTCTGACAGCTGCATTTTGAACCAATTGAAGTGTATTTATTGAACTTGCTGGATATCATTTACACATTCAAAGTGGTAGCAGTCTGATAAATAGGACCTAATCCATGCTAATGCAAGTCCACTAATGCTAACATAATTCTCCTGCCTATTCAAGAGAATGTCATGATCTATTGTGTTGAAGGCAGCACTAAGATCTAAAAGCACTAGAAGAGAAATGATAAAAGCATGTCATTTGTAACTCTGATAAATGCAGTTTCTGTACTGTGATGGGGCCTAAATTCTGACCTAAATTGTTCATATATACCATTTCTCTGTAATAATTAACATAGTTGGGAGGAAACTACCTTTTGTAGAATTTCCAACATAAATGGTAGATTTGAAATCGGTCTGTAATTAGCCAATTCTCTAGGATCAAGCTGTGGCTTCTTAGTAAGCGGTTTGATAACTGACATTTTAAAGTTTCTTCGAACATGTCCTAACAATAGTGAGGTGTAGATAATATTAAGGAGAGGTTATGAGATTACAGGGAATACCTCTTTTAAGGCTTAGTTGGTATTGGATCTTTTGATAAGTTTTGTTAGCTCTTCATGACCTATGACAGCAAAAGTCTGAAGTTGCTCATGAGGAAAATATGAGAGGCTGTTTTCTGAGGTGCTGTGACAGTTACATAGTTCCAATTTTATTTCTGATTATTTCAATTGTATCAGTGAAGAAATTAATGAAGTCATTACTTTTGTGCTGTGACGGAATATCTGGTTCAGTCGATGCTTTAGTCCTAAACAATTTAGCCACAGTACTGAATAAACACCTAGGATAGTTGTGGTTATTTTCTATGAGTTTTCTAAAATATACTGACCTGGCAGCTTTCATTGTCTGTCTGTAGCTACAGACACTATCCTTCCATGCACCAAGTGCAAATGGAAGAATGCAACATTTGAGGTAGTTTGCCCTCAAATGTTGCATTCTTCCATTTGTGCTCCATTTTTCGAGCTGTTAGAGAAGCCTGTATTTATATTTTCTGTACATCAAGTTCATCTATACTTTTTGGCTTACTGAGTATTTGAGACAATTCTGGATGATATTTAGTGAAGCTATCTTTAGTGATTGAAAAAATAGTTTTACATGAACGATAGCGTGGTGTAGATTGAGTGACATTTTCTGATCACGGCAAATAAGAGATGATGTAATGATCTGAGATGTCATCACTCTGCAGTAGAATTTCTATAGTATTAACATCAACTCCATATGACAGAAATAAATCTAGTGTATGATCATGGCGATGTTACATTTGGTCTATAAATGATAATCACAATGTGTCATTTTCATTATCTATGTGAATGTTTAAATCACCAACAATTAAAGCTCTATCTACATTAACTACTAGATCTGATAGAACATTTTCAAATTCACCAAGGAAACCAGAGTACATCCTGGGTGATCTATATACTTCAGCAAGAGCACAAGATTTTGTATTTCTATCTGACAGAATCACATTAAGCATTATTAGTTAAAAAGACTTAAACTTATATCTTGTCCTCTGAGTAACACCAAAAACTTCTCTGTAATTTGTAGCAACCTCCTCGACCCTTCAGATGTAGATTCATTTAAACCAATATATTCATCCGATATAAGCCAGGTTTCAGTCAAACAGAGCACATTCAAACTATAATAATAATTACTGTAATTATTTCATTTACAATTAGTGCTTTTGTAGAAAGAGATCTAATGTTTAGTAGCCCTACCTTTAATGTTATTTATTTTAAATTGTTTTTATCTTTTTTTTTCTTTTTTCAATCCAATTTTTTCTAAATGATTTAGTGAGAGTTTTGTGTTTGGTAGCTTGGATAACAGACACAGTCATTATATGATATCTAGGTGATATGCGTTGTAGTTTATTTTACCTGTGTGACGTCTCAAGGCAGCAAGCAGACGTTCGGATTAACCAGTTTGTCTACTTCCTGACCTGGGCCCCAGTTAGTCAAATTCTATCTCTATTAAGACTATGAGCCAAATTACTAGAGAGGAGAGCAGCACCTTCCCTGGAGGGATGGAGTCCGTCTCTTAGGCAGGGCAGATCTACCCCTAAAACTCTTCCAATTGTCTAAAAATCCTATGCTATTCTCTGGACACCACTCAGACATCCAGCCATTCACTGACACTAATCTACTATAAACCTTGTCACCACAATGAGCAGGGAGGGGGCCAGACCATATTACAGTGTCTGACATAGTTTATGCAAGTTCACACACCTCTTAAACATTATCTTCAGTGATCTCCGACTGGCAAAGATGGACATCGTTAGTGTCGACATGAATAACAATTTTAGAAAATCTACATTTAGCATTAGTCAGCACTTGTAAATTTGATTTGATGTCAGATGCTTGAGCCCCAGAAATGCATTTAACAATGTTGGCTGGAGTCTCTATTTCCATGTTCCTTACAATAGAATCACCAATTATTTAGTCTCTTTCAACATGATTTTCAGTGGGTGCATCACTGAGTGGGGAGAATCAATTGGAAAGCTTTGCAAAATGAGTATGCCACCTAGACGTCAACTAATTGTTTGTTGTTGATATGGTTGTTATGTTTGTTCTTAAGCAGTGAGGGTTTGAGATTAATGTGGTTTGATGTGATTCCTAATAAACAGATGTTTGAGATTGATGCAATAATTTGTGTGAAACACAGTGGAGAAAATGAATGCACACAGTCGAGATTCGAGATGTAGAGAAGCGGAAAAACAAGAAAATAAAAAAGAGAGAAATGGGAGTTTGTACTAAACTACATGCAGAATAAACACCTCTCTTTGATTAATTTATTTTCATTGTCACATAGTGTTACAAAAATTTGTTTCTGACATATAGAAGTGCATTTTGTCCAAGTTACTCAAATAACTTTAACAATACTACTTTCATATTACATACAATAGTGGGTTAAATAAGCCTTGCACGGATTTAGACTATTCTTTACATCATAAATGATGCTGCCTTTTTGCAGATTCATCTCATTCATTTAAAAAGACATTATTGCATGTATGTAGAGAATGCTCTTTATCATGTTTTTAGTTTCATAATGTATTTTGAATTCACATAACCATTAGGAGTATCTTGTGTGGTCATCAGTAACCGTAAGTAGATTTATGAACAGCTCAAATGCAAGTCAATGCCAAGGTGTATGTCTGATGCACAAACATCTGTCTTTAGCATCTGTAATCGATTCTAATTCAGCATGACCACAGGCTCGAAATCTCCCCCGCTAAAGACATGAAACTGTCATGAGGGCACCTGACTCCAAAATTATGTATAAACCCCACAAGCAGGTGGAATGCAGTAAATCGGACATTATAGCGGCTATAGGTGTGATTGATGAATTGGCTACATTCCCTGATGCAGGATGGTGCAGCTAGCAAATAATTGTTTGAGTAGGCATGGCTCAGCTTTTTTGCAAGTCGCAATGTTTGCCAACTGCTGTCAGTTATGACTTATCATCTGGTTTGTGGGAAAAGGAATTTTTATGTGTTTACATGTTTTATAGAGTGTTAAAATGACGGGCTCACAAAGCACAGCAGGTGTAAGCAGATGTTTTTACCACAGTTAAGTGGTGGTGTTTGTCATGGGTTAACCCCCATTTAGGGTGCACTTTTTTACTCATGTATACATTTTTACTCCTTAATAAATCAATTACAATTTTAAAATACATGTACAGTATTTAATCATGAAGACTCACATATGAAGACATACTGTATATCAGTAACCTTATAAAATATGTTTTATTCTGCTGTACATGGAGAGGGTGAATACTACTAATATTAGTAACTGCCCTGTTATTGAACACTTTAACAAATGGTTTAAATTATTCATGGCTGACTGTGTGTGTAGTGATTTTCTACAGTGGCATTGGTAACTGAAAACTGCTTTGTTATAATGAATTCATTCAGGCCCCTAGGTGTCAGTTTAATTCCAAGACAACTGGATCAAAAACTTACTAAGTGCACCTTTAAATTCATTGTAATGCATAGTATGTTGCAAATGGTATTAAATGGCATATTGCTTTTATAAAATAATGGAAACAGTAATGTGATGAAAGACACCAAAGTGGAATAAATAATTATGTTGGCTTGACAAATCCAACATACTGTAATCCCACAGACTTTGTTTATGGGTTTTCTAAAATCCTAAACCAAGATCAAAAAGATGAATTGTAGCTTTTCCAAGATCTTTCACGCTACATCCACCAAACTTAGAATGTACTGACTTGCGTTGCTATATAAGTATTCAGAATTATGGTTATCACACAGTGGGTGATCAAAAATCAGAAAAAAATCCATAGACTTTAATTGAAAGAATGTTTAAATGGACCATTCATCCATTCATCCATCCATCTACAGTATGATGATAAAAAAAATCATGTCCTTACTGAAAACATTTGTGGCTTATGCCCCAGTAGAAATGAGAATACTGTAGAGATTTGGGTTAGGCTCATTTAACTTTGACTAGGAATTAACCATCTAGCAACAACCACACCATATCAACAACCACTTAGCAACACCCTAGAAATCATCCAGAAC
This sequence comes from Xyrauchen texanus, assembly GCF_025860055.1. Taxonomy (NCBI): domain Eukaryota; kingdom Metazoa; phylum Chordata; class Actinopteri; order Cypriniformes; family Catostomidae; genus Xyrauchen; species Xyrauchen texanus. Next base: position 8,062,088 of record NC_068298.1, on the reverse strand, counting down.
AACCTACAGTAGCAACACACTTGCAGCTTTTGAAGTTGTACTGACATATATGTGTTCCATGTCTGTTTTATGTCTTGTGTCTGGATTCAGCCACTTTTGGTTTGGTTTATTTATTCTGTGGAGTCCAGACACTTGTGTATTGTCTCGTGTTATGTGAATGCACTTGGATTTGTATTTTCTAATTTCCTTGTGCATTTGTGTCTGTCTTGTCTTCATTGAGCACAAGGCATTTTCCCAGTGGGCCGCTGTGCTATTTGTGCTGGCCCGGTGCTGCACAAGTACCAGCCCGTCATACAGGCGATATAGGCAGCTGGGCTCCAACATGCCTGCGTAGACCTTATAACGAAGCAAAAATTGTATAAACTCTGCAAAACAAGCCAATTCAGTTGCTTTTATTTAGAAATAATGTAATGGATTGCTATTATTTTGAAATCAATTACACATCTGAGCGCATGTCTGTAAGAACACATCAAATTTGTACCTCATGTGGACCTTATTATTTGACATACAAATCACAATAATGGTGAGACCAAAAAACAACTGTGGCCGCCGGGGGCGTGGTCAAGTGTCCGTCCGGAGAGAGAGAGAGCGGTAAGGGCGCTTGCACTTGAGCTAAATTATGCCTGATACCTGTTTCAGATTACAGTGAACATGGGGAGAGCGGCATAAAAGAGCCACATAGCCAACAGACAAGGGAGAGAGAGAGTCTGGATCAGAAAGTTTCGTGAACCTGTTCAGTGTGTTGAGACTATTGAATATTGTGAAGCTGAAACCTTTGTGCAAAACTAAAATTCATTTTCCCACTGTGAAGCTGGCGTGCTGTGGTGCCTTGTGAAAGCTAAATAAAAGTACTCATTTGAGTTGAAGGAAGCTGTTGACTGGTGTCGTCCCTGGGAACAGGCAGATTTATCAAAGGTGATGGAAGGAAGTCGCTCTGTAGAGTCCTCCCAGTTGGCAGAGATCCTCCAGTCCCTCGCTGGTTTGCATCAGAACCACCATCAGACACTGCTTGAGATCCTCCCGGTTTTTTGAGATCCTACGAGCTCAAGCAGAGGACCGGCATGCGATCCGGAGCCTCCTCAGCCAGGAGGCCGTCCTGGCACCATACACCAGCCCCCCCTTTGCCCCTACCCGTGTTACAGAAGATGGGGGTGGCGGATGATCCAGAAGCATTCCTAGACTTGTTTTAGCGCACCACCAAGAATGGGCGGCTCGTCTCATCCCGCTGTTGTCCGTGGAAGCCCAGCTCGTGGATCAACAACTGCCGGCAACGAGCCTCCTGGCTTATGCAGGCTTGAAGAAGGCCATCCTCCAACGGGTTGGCCAACTCTTCCGGAGCCTGAAGTTGAGAAAACTGACCGCCCGTTCGCCTTCGCCCAACAGATCCGAGATGCTTGCTGGAGAGGCTGCTAGAGGGGAACCGCGACGTTGAGGGACTGGTCAATCAGGTGGTACTGGAACAGTTCATACAACGTCTGCCAAAAAGAACTGCAGAGTGGGTCCAGTGCCACCGCCCGGCGTTGCTGGAGGAAGCCGTCTGGCTTGTGGAGGACCATATGGTGGCGATCCTGAATGCAGAGGAGCCCTCCTACTCGCTCTATCTCCTCCCCCTGTGTTTTCCCCCTTCCCTCTACCCTCTCACTCTACTCTCTCTCCAGGGCCAGTTTCTGCCCCACACAGGCGAGGAGGATTTCTGAGACCAGTTCCCCAACCATGGGAGGCGACACACTTCTGGGATCAGTGCCCTCTGATGGAGCTGGGGCGGTGGTTCGGGTCTCCGATATCCCACAGGCTGACCCCGATCGGGCCGGAGCGTACTGGATACTGGTATGTGTCGAGGGGGGTACTCACCAAGCATTGGTGGATACAGGTTGTAATCAAACCACCATCCACCAATGCTTGGTTCAACCCGAGGCTTTGGGCACAGTTAAACTGATGAGGGTGAAGTGTGTGCACAGGGATATTCACAAGTATCCTGTGGTGACCCTTGTGATCAAATTCCTGGGGAAAAAACATAGAGTGGAGGCTGCGGTTAGTTCCCACCTCACCCAGCCGCTGATTTTGGGGACTGATTGGCCTGATTTTAGAAATGTATTAAAGGGGAATTGCGCAGATGGGTCCTGCACTAAAATAGGGAGATGTGAGGTGTGCGATGCTCTGGCAGGGGAGGCGGAGCCCGGGCCGTCCTTGACAGCTCCACGTCAGAATAACGAGGGAAGGGGAGAGGTTACAGCCCCTCCCCTTCTCAGGGAACTCCCCGAGGGGGATTTCCCTTTGGAGCAGTAGTGGGATGAGACCCTCAAGCAAGCCTGTGTTCCAGACGCCTCATTATAATCCCATGTCGGGTCACTTAGGAGAAAGGAATACACTATACTGTCTAATGGCCCGTTTTTATTGGTTTTATTTGCCAAAAATTTGATGTCATCAACATCTCAGCACGTAGTGTTGTGGAGGCACTCTTCGAAATAATCTCTAGGGTATGGATTCCAAAAGAAATTCTCACCGATCAGGGCACAACTTTTATGTCACATACACTACGCAAGCTTTATGAACTATTGGGCATTAAGTCAATTTGCACTAGCGTGTACCATCCGCAGACAGATGGCCTAGTGGAGCGAGTTAATAAAACCCTCAAAAATGTAATTCGTAAGTTCGTGCACAAGGGTACTAGAAATTGGGATAAATGGCTCGACCCCCTGTTATTCGCAGTATGAGAGGTCCAGCAACCCTCCACTGGCTTCTCCCCATTTGCTGCTGTATGGGCGGCGCCCACGCAGTGTGCTTGATGTCTTGCGCGAAGCCTGGGAGGAGGGGCCTTCAAATATTAAGAATGAAATTCAATACGTCCTTGATCTCAGAGCAAAACTCCACACATTGGGGAAACTAACAAAGGAGAAAAGGAGAAAGATTGTCAGCGCCGACTGTATGACAGGGGTACTCAGCTAAGGGAATTTGCACCGGGAGATAAAGTACTCATATTACGTCCCACATCGAGTTCCAAATTACTCACCAAGTGGCAAGAACCCTTTCAGGTCACACGACGAGTAGGGGATCTCGATTATGAGGTCAAACCTTTACAACAACATATTAAGTATAAGATGAGCTCTAAATAATCACTAAATGACAAATAACTGCAAGTTACAACAAACACAATAACAGCAGTATAAAATCTGCAAACAGTAAAGCTATGAGCAGTCATTTGCATAATTTATTCATAACGCAAAGCATTTCGGGGAGCTGAAGCGAGGCTTGCTGAACAATGCTCACCCGTACAAACATGCAGAAAATAAGCCATGAAAAATATTACTTTGTGGCTATTTGAGTCTTTGAGGCTTACTTTGTTTAAAGTATAGCAGAAACAGTGCTTGTCAAAGCTTTTCACTTTTCTCAAGAATAATTTGGGAAGGAATTAAAACACGGCAGATATAAAGATGCAACAAACTCAAATAGAGGGAAAATATGAGCAATTAATCAGATACATTTCTGAAAAGCTCTACACTTTAATATGTATATTTGTTTATTTTTTTTTTTACATATATTTATATATGGACATATTCTGGCTAAATTTGTTTTCACTGATATTTTAAAATAAACATTTACACATAGTTATGTAATTAACAATGTCCTGCTGTGTGATACTTTATTCATATAACACATTTTATGATCTTGTATAGCTATAAATACATATATAATATATCATTATTATACTTGTTGTTTCCACAACCTCATATTAACACAGACAATAGACAATATAAGACAATTGTTTATATGCACTTCTCGAAAATAGTTGAAAGGTGATTAAGAAAGGTATTTGAAAAAATACTGACTTGTCACATCAACTAAAATTCACACTATCCTTTGTACGTTCATGTACATTTGAACCTAAAATCTGTATGTTGGAGAAACAAAAACGGACATGTTATTTGTCTGATCTATTAAGTACTTATTATGTTAAAAAGTCCACTCATCACATTTACAGTTGTTTTATATGTTTAAAAAAAATATTACCATTTTTGCACTGGTGCGGCCCATTGTCATGACTAGCAGGCAAAATAAATGTCTTTTTTTTTATTGTTATGGTGTGGTGTGTTGCAGACTAGGTTTGGTGGGTCGCTATGGGCCAGAAAGTCCAGGGCCACTTTATAGTGCCAATCCTCCACAGTTGATAATCCCGCCCTCTCGTTTGCCTTGTAACCTGTTTGATTATTAGTTTATTAAGTTCACCTGAATTCCTTCTTTCCCTCCTTTTTTCTCTCCCTTTTATAATGTCCATTTGTGCTCTGTTTGGTGCTAGTTTGTTGTGAGATGCTGTTTGTGTTTATATCTCCTGTTAGGTCTCTGTCAGTCATGTTCTTGTCCAGTTGGATTTCTGTTGGTTCCCCGTTCTAGCCCAGCCCATCATTGTGTTGTCGCCCTGGACTGTGTTTGTTTTTCTTATTCGGGGTAGTTTTTGTTTGTTTTTGTTAAATAAATGCCCTAATCATTACTCTGCATTTGAATCCTGCCATTTTATTTTAATTATTTATTTTTCCTTCACCTGTACTTGTCTTTATGACTCAGTGATTGTGTATAAATTGTTTGATTTTACTGAACATTTATATAGAATAAATCAACAGTTTTTCACCATTTGTGGATTTTTCAGATGGTCCCTTGCCACACCCTTCACAGTATTAGCATGTTTTAGCACAATGTGTGGACTTTTCAGACATTCCCTTACCCACCGTAGGCAAATTTTCCAAATTATATTTGTTAAATTAACAATCTGGAATGATTTCACCATGATGCCTGACATCTGATGCCAGCTTAAATACAGACACATCATTTTATCTTTAAATGCAGGACAGTCCCATATTTTACGGGATGGGGTCAACCCTAAATACACCGAACACCTTGATAGCAATGATAAGACAGCCACTGATGCAACTTTTGCGTGGGCAAGAATGACTTACAGTACATGTAGCTTACTTCAAGAAATGTAAAAATCTAGTAACCAACAATATTCACAATTTGCAATTCTTCAACCAAGTACTAAAGCTCAATAACCCTAGGCTGTTTACGGTTGTCTGTCAACTATAATCCAAGTGATATGTGATCACAGGTGTGTGTGTATTTACATATATATATGTATATTTACAGGTGTGTAATTTTAAACCACCTTCAAACATGGCTCATCCAATCAAATTTAAATTATATCCCTTTAATATTGTCTAAAGTCATCAGTAAATGCCCAATCAAATGCATTGAATCTGAAACACTTCATTCTTTGTGATATTTTAGATATTTGGAATACAGTATGTGAAGATGTTTTGAGGCTCAGTTAATATCAACTGATATTTTTCTACTAGCCAGGATTACCCAGTCATGAAAACATAAAATGTGTTTGTCTAAGAGGAGAGTGTGAGAGGAATTTAATGGACATGTAAGATGGCGGCAGCGGTAGCTGTCGCAGGTGGCTGTGAACTACTATGCCAAACAAACAACAAATATGCGACAACTCAGGCGTCTGCTGGTCTGATATTTGTCAAATATGCTGCGATATTGACATTCTACTGGCTCCGTTTATGCTACATGGCTGCCCGCCAGAACAGATTTACATGGACAATAAACAAACAAAGGACTAGTCCTGGACTTCAAAAATCTTCATGCACGCCAGTGCAAACTCCAACAAAGTCTGGGTTCTTGTCCTCCAACTTGAGTCCTGTTGGTGTGATTTTTCTCCTCATGATGGACCTGCATACTGTTGGAACTCCTGCTACTGCTTGCGGTCGTCTCCCATGCTACCTGCCTGGCTGCCTGGGAGGGGAGGAGCCGGGTGGCCTGGGCCGGCTGGATGGATGGCTCACGGCGCTGCCGGTTGTACTGGACGGGGTTCTCCGGGAGCCGGGCTGCTGCCCAGCGGGAAGCCATGCCTGGAGGTCCAGCTACGCTGGAGTCAGGATGGACTGCGCTGTGTTGAGACCTGCCTCGGGGTGTGGCGGGGCACCCGGGATGGTCAGTCTTTGCCCCCCCGGGGCGGCTGCTCTGTACGGGTGTGCCCGACCACGTATCCGATCGTCAGCGGAGTTTCCTGTACTAACAGAGTTTTCTACACCACGAACCAGTCCCCCGGTTGTCAATCTACATTATCCTGTCCTGATGTCTGTGATCAAAAACTCTGGTCAACCAGTTTTTCATCAGCCGTTGTTCTTCTTCAGCCGAACTATTATCTTTCACCGGTGGGTAACTGATTTTAAACCAAATGTCTCTGATGAAAACGAAAGTAAGTGTAAATATATTTTAAGTACATCAAGACTTTTAATAACTATTCTTCTGTTCATCTGAAATGTTGAGCTCAATCCCGGGCCTGACTCAAATATTTTCTTGACAACTTTAGGTATATTGCATCTGTGGGGACTATATGCATATGCAAACTATAGCAGATTTTTTACTTCTGTACCGCAACCACAGAATATGTTTTTACCTATAACTCACGATGTTTTCCATACTCCAGTCCTTCAGCTCTGATTACCTTTACTCCCTCATCTTTTTCCATTTTACCTTCTGAAATTTCCTCTTCTAGTCTTTCAGTCAAAACAGTTAAATTACAAAGAAGAATACCTCATCCAAGAAAAAGTCCAACAAATTTAATACAACTCGGCAGTACTAGAGGCTTTAAAATTTGCCATCTAAACACCCGAAGCCTCGCTCCCAAACTAGACGAATTTAAAATCTTGCTTGCGCAGTCAAAAGCACATGTAATGGCAATTTCTGAATCATGGTTAACTCATGGTTATATTCCTGATTCTTTTCTTTCAATCGAGAATTATGAGTTGTATCATAAAGGCCGCATTAGTAAGGCCGGCAGCGGAGTGGCTTTCTATGTTAGTCAGAAATATGCACACTCAATATCAAAAGTTGAAACTGAAACTGAAACATTGAAACTGATCGTACATTTTACACCGCAACATGCAATTACTATAATCGTCACTTACAAGCCTCCTAATGTCAGTGAAAGTTTTTATTTATCTCAGCTTGCTGACATAATTCAATCTGTTACATCGAAGGAGCTCGTAATTTTGGGTGATATCAATCTAGACTGGAATGAAAGCTCGTCAAAATCATTAAAAGCTACTGCAATGAAACTTGGTTTGTATCAGTTAATTAAGGATCCAACAAGAATCAGCAAAACGCGCAGCTCTATTCTGGATCTTTTCTTCACAAATCAGCCTGGTGTACACAATGTCTGGTGTCATGGATGTAGCTATCTCAGATCATTCGCTCATCTATGCAGTTAGAACAATCTTAAAATCCAAAAAAACACACGCTCCCCACTCTGTACCAAAAATAACAATTTCAAAATTGCTACAGTTCAATGCTGATTTTGGTACTATTGATTGGAGTGATGAGCTGTCACCAGAAGATCCAGAACAAATTTTAATGCAATTTCATACTAAACTACATAAAATACAGAATAAATATATCACTGTCAACAAAATTCGACCAAGAAATATTAAATTACCGTGGATAAACTCTGAAATACTACAACTTCTAAAATTGAAAGCCTCTCTTTTTAATTTGTACAGGTTAAATCGAACATTTGAGAGTAAAAATAATTTTAAACAAATTAGAAATAAATGTAATATGGAACTGCGTAAGGCTAAGGGAATATATTTTCAACAGCAAATTATCCAATCCGCTAACAACCCAAAGACACTATGGCAGACCCTTAAGGTCATCACCGGTGATAATAAAAATGAGAAGAAAAATAATGTTAATATTCAAATTTCCATACGGGGTACTCTTATCTCTGATTCAGAAAAAATTGCAAGTGCTTTTAATGATTTTTTTCTTTCATCTGTTAAAGACTTGGCTAAGCATCTTGCTACTCCCTCCTTGTCCTCACCTGATCTCCCCCCAACATCTGATCAGTTCTCATTTACTGAGATTTCACAGAATGAGGTGATACAAACATTACATGTTAAAAAATTCTCATGCTCATGATGCTTATGGTTTAAGTACCTTACTTTTAAAGACCCATGCTGATAGCCTCATACCTCTCTTTCTGCATTTAACTAATCTCTGTATCAGGTTTTCTATTTTTCCTACTGACTGGAAAACAGCACAGATTACTCCGATTTTTAAATCTGATGATTGCACTCTACTTTCAAATTACAGACCTATCTCAATACTCCCAGCAATGTCTAAATTACTGGAAAAAGTCCTGCATAATCAACTAAGCTCTTATCTCGAAACAAATAACTGGCTCAGTGATTATCAACACGGTTTTCGTGCTAAGAGATCAACAATGCCGGCACTACTACTCTTCACTGAGCAAATACGTAACTCTCTTAACATAGGTCACATCACTGGAGCTATTTTTATTGATTTCCGTAAAGCTTTCGATACAGTGAACCACCAGATCTTACTAAATAAACTTCATTCATTTAAACTGTCTCCTTCCGTGATAGAAATGCTTTCTTCTTATTTGACAAACAGGTATCAGACGGTAAAAATTAATCATGTCATATCGCAACCCTTAGTTTGTGACATGGGCGTTCCGCAAGGCAGCATTCTTGGACCCTTACGTTTTCTTTTATACATTAATGATTTCCCTCGAGTGTGTAAACACTCAAAATGTTTACTGTACGCTGATGACACTGTGATTTTTCTCTCTGATTCAAATCCTAATGTCATAAATTCCAAACTACAAACTGATCTTCACCTGATACATGACTGGCTGAAAAAGAACCATCTGACCATCAATGTAAAGAAAACGGAATGCATGTATTTTCATTCATCCAGAAATAGTTTTTCTTTTACTGATTCTATTACTTTTGCAAACCAAGATCTTGTTGTCACTAAGACCTACAATTACCTGGGTGTACTACTTGATTTACATCTTACATACCGGGAACACATCTCGAAATTAACAAAAAAGCTGAATCAGAAACTCTATGTATATAACAAGATTAGACCACATCTTTCTTTCTCAGTTTCTGAAACGTATTTACATGCTATTGTGTTCTCAACATTGTCCTACTGTCTTCCAATCTGGTTTCTTACCACTAAGGACATTACGGAACCTATAGCACGACTGTATTACAGAGCACTTAAGATCCACAGTAATCTCCCAAAATGGTCTCATCATTGCAGTGCGCTCACACGGACAAATGCTTTGACTTACCAGAACTTTGTAAACAGCCATGCTCTTGCTTTTTATTTTCGTATTCAAAATAGCTCTTCACCTGCACTTACAGGTCTTCTCCCGACACAAACTTCGAGACCACTACGCCATACTCGGTCAGTCTCGCAGGCACTCATTCCAGTTCCACAGTACAAAAATAACTATGGTCAGAAATCGTTTTTCTATACTTACACTAAAATTTGGAATGACATTCCTTATCATATTCGAACATTATCGTCCTTCACATATTTCAAAAAGTCATATAAACAGTTTCTTCTTACTAGTCAAACTTGTACACATTGATTGCTCATGTACTGTTTTTAGTCTTGTTTTTCCGTATTTTATGTTTTGTTTATATCTATCTAGTCAATAACAATGTCTTGTATAAATGTGCTGCAATTCTGTTTATTGTTTTATGTTGCTGCAGAACAGGAACCTGCTGTAAACCAGTTTTTAAACTGAGACAGGCCCGTTTTACTGTAACTACACTGTTGCTGTTGAATTTTCCTGTATAATAAATGAAATGAATGAATGAAAAACTCCCGTTCCACCTCAGCACCTCTCTAATGTCACATACTGCACTCATTTTCTTTTGTTTGGCCAAAAGTATATTTAGATAGCAAAGGTAGCTATTTGCATGCAGTATCCTGCAGAGGTGGGGAAGACACACTCTGTCTCAGGCATGTCTATATGCTATATGGGGGAGACAGCGGGCTTCTCTAATTGGGCCGCTGTCATTCAGCTAAAAGCAGCACATGTGGGTGTAATCCTGCGCCTCTGCAAGAGAGCTTTCTGCTCTGGCTTAGAGAAATAGAGGGAGGAGTAGAGAGAGAGTGTGAGAGAGAGAGAGAGAGAGAGGGGTTGAATAAATCTTTAATGTAACTTTAAAATATAAGATACCATTTACAAATCAATTTAAAAAAGCAACAATATTTCTCAAGACCTGTAACAATATACACTATCAAATTTTTAAGAGGTAAGAACCAACTGATCATCATAAATAAAACATAAAACTCCATTAATACACCACATGTCTGTAAACATTGTAAATTATTCACAAGTTTGAAATATGAAAATTCAACTTTTATCCTTCCAGCCACCAAATTCTTTAACATTTGTTCAGCATTGCAAGCTGCGACCCCTTATTCTTCCTTGTTTTCCAGATGGCTAATTTTTCCAATCAAATAGTTTAGCAAGCACACTTTCTGTCTATCGGAGAATCTGTATTTGAGTCCCCCAATAAATACTTAATGAGAAAACTGCTCCTCAAAGCCCTGAAACCAAGTGTTTAGAAGTATAAAACGACCATCACATGTTAAAAACAAATGTTCTAAAATCTCTTCTTGATAACCAAACCTACACTACCCACCCACTGCTGGATTCAGGTGTGCCACATGTCTGTCTGTGGCTATTGCCCTGTGAATAATCCTTAATTTGTAGATCAGCTGTTCGCACCTCTATGAGAGGCTTATACTGGGTCCTCCACCTGTTCCGCACAAGGAAGTCTTCTTACAATAGCTCAGTTCAAATTGAGGCTTTCTGCCTGCTAAGTGAGTTCATATAAATTACTTTCACTGCAATGTAGAACAACGCCTTCTTTGACGTTGACTTAAAATCTTCCAGTTGAGAAGTCTTGAAGAATAAGATCCAACAAAGAGCAAACAAATTAATCTTCAATTTCTATGCCTCTGGCAGGAGTAATACTTCGTTTAGGGAATTCCTGCTCATCCCTCTTATCTTGTGCATGTCCTACTGCAACACAATTTAAGTAACTGCTCGGTAGAACAGCAAAATATCACTAGTAATTTAGTCTTTCTGACCGCAAACCATACACCTCTTTGAGGATTTCCAAAGATCTCCATCTACCCTCGTTTAAAAGATGCCCAAATTTAGTAACACTATGCCTCAAAAGAGAAGTATTGATGCTCACTGAGGACAGAAGTCTAGTCTGAATCAATGGATTGATGTTCCGCTCTCAAAACACTCCTCCAGTTCTGCAATGTTGACTTATAAAAAGGGGTGAGAGCAGACAGATTGACCTCTTCCAGTCTTAGTAAAACAAAGTTGCTTGTCTAGTTCAAGACTGCCTGCCCTCTGCAAAATCACACATGCAGGCTGTGTCCATACCAAATTATGATGATAAAGCGGTCTCTGCGCTGCATGCAGTCTAAAAGCACAGATACGACTCCGGACGTCCACCAGACCTTGGCCTCCTACATGCACTGGTAGATGTAGCCCTGCATTCCAGGTCAAATGCTACCCACTCCAGAAAAAAAATCCACAAATAGCTTTTGTATATTACAAATCAGTTCACTGGGTTGTTCCATGACAATGATTTCATGCTTTATGACCAGAACTCTCCATCTGTAGGACAAATGTGGTAACAGCCATTTCCATTTAGACAATCAGGCTGATAACTTCTCCAGCATTCCCTCCCAATTGTTCTTTTAAAACTGTTCAGTTCTCAAGAAAACACCTAGCACTTTTTTGCCCTCCTTTGCCCATTTCAACCATCTTGGATCTTTTGAAGGTCCAGTGTTTTCTCACTCCCCAATAATAAGTCCTTCACTTTTTTTCCAATTCACTTTGGCTGTGGAAGCTCTCTCATATAACTCTATGCTTGCATTAAGATTTGCAATGTCCTTCTGCCCAGAAATTAAAACAGTTATGTCATCAGCACAAGATGATAGATATACTTTCAAATGTTTCCCTTCATTTGGAATAAAAAATCATAATAAATAACAATACTATATAATTGTACAGAAATAGGACAACCCTGTCTAATGCTTCTTGGAATAGGTACCGAAACACTTAATCCCCCACCAACCATAATCATAACAGATACATCATGGTACAACAATCTAATATAAGAAATAAATTGGTGCCCAATTGCAAAACTCTTTAAGACATTCAAAATACATATTCATGGTCTACTCTATCAGATGCTTTTTTATTTATAGACAGCTAAATTAGATTCAGTTAGACAACTAAAATCAATCACATCCCTTAATAAAAATTAATTATACATGATTGATCGATCAAAAACACAATATGTATGATCCTTCTGGAGCTATTAAGCCTGTTTACCAAACATTTTGAAAATATCTTGTAGTCCACACAAAGTAAATAAATTGGTCTCCAGGTTTTTAAGAACTCAGACATTAGTCTATTGCTGGAGAACGTCTAGTCGACAACTGGAGGACTTCATCTGTTAACTCTTGGAAAGTAAATTCTTTGTCCAGGGCTTTTTGCTGCACAGACCACAAATTTGGTAAATCATTGGTAAAACGGTCTGCATATCAGAGGACCAGATGAGTTTGATCTCATAATGTTAAACTGCTCACCTGTTTTATTCTCCCTCTCTCTCCTCAACAGTTTCCTTTAACATTTAACTGTCTTGTCTAATGATAAAAAGGCAAATATCAATAAAACTAATATCATATACTATCTGCACATATGCATATCTCATTTAAACAGATGTGATAAACCAACCTCACACAACTTTAGCAGATCCAGCATTCCTGTGGAGTGCTCATAAATCTTCCTCTGAAGCACATATTCTATCTGCATCTCCTCAGCCATTCCCTGAAACGTTTCTAATGATAAAGGGCTAATATCAATAAAACTTATTTTATATAACATCTGCAAATATGCAGATATCTAATTTAAAAAGATGAAATTCACGAATCTTGAAACCTCACTAAAATCAATCGTTGTCTTCCTGTCGAGCGCTCGTCTAATATTTTCCTCTGAAGCACGTATTCCATCAGCATGAATACAAAATGTCAGGATCAGGATCAAAAGTTCCTCTGATTCACAAATCATGGTCAGTCTATGACAATCCAAACAGGCAATCCAGGCAATCCAGTGTGTACTGTTATTGTTTTTAGATTATTTTTTACAACGTTAAAGTTTAGTGAGAAATTTAGTAAATATAGTGCTAAATAAGAGTTTATAAATTATTTAACAATTGTATGTTTATGTTATTTACTATATTAAATTGTGAAATATATTGGCATTGTATCTGACTATCGGCCACCCTGCTCTCTGGATATTGGCATCGACCATATAAATTTAACAATTGTAACAATTTTCAATTAAAATGGCAATAATAATTAGGTCCTATTATCAAACGCTCCATAAAGACATTTTAACACAAAGTGAAATTTAACCATATTACTTTTCATGAGAAACTTACATTTTATCCTTACATAATTTCGTTAACATTTTCTTTAACCAAAACCATTTCTGTTTCGCCAAAGCCTCATAAATTGCTGTGAAAAAACATTACAGAATTTATGAACTTTTCCCACATCTGGGAAAAACTCACTTCAACTGTTTTACATAAAATTGTGTCAAGAAATCCTTAATCTCATGTAAGGTGTAAAAATCATCTATAGCCTGTGATCTAATTTCAGAAATATATGATCATCCATCCTTTCCTCATTATTACACCGCTTAGAACATCTTGATTGTGTTAATACCACATTTAACATTTCACCACTTTTATTTACATTTGTTTGATCCATATTCTCACCATCTTTCCTAATTTCTGTTACAACATTTTCAGCAGATTGCACATCTTCAAGAGTAGCGTCAGTAGTGTATTCTCCTCTGCAGTATTACCTGATTCAGCCCCATTCCCCTCCCTCTCGTCTACCTCATGTGAACGCGTCTCCTCTGTGCTTGGCTCATTGTTGACCTCAGACTCGGCACTAGAGTTCATCCTAACATTACCTCCACTTGTACCAGCCTTATCTGGACATGTAAGCTGCTTATGACAGATATATCCACACTCAAAACAGTTCATATTACCTGTACTTTCATAAATCATATGTCTTCCCTTCATGCAAAACTCTTGCTGAACACTTTGGTAGTTGGAGTAACCAACAGTAACCAACCAAAAGTGACAGGGGAACAGCCTCTGTGGCCATGGGCACTGGCAGTGACAGGAGAACAACCTCTGTGGTCGTGAGCACAGGCAGTGACAGGGGAACGGGAGCCTTTCTTCTCCTCCTCTTCCAGACGGCTAGAGACACTGCTGTGGGAACGGCCTCAGTGGCCGAGGACCATGGCACTGGGAAGGACGAGGCTTCAGGCACTGACTCTGGGACGGATTAGGCTTCAGGCACTGGCTCTGGGACGTACAAGGCTTCAGGCACTGGCTCTGGGATTGAGTGTAGTATGCCTAAAACCCCAGTAGTGTTCTGTTTGTGAAAGAATTTGTGTTTTGAATGAATCTTTAAAGTTAACAAAATGTTCTTGTTTACTTCAATTGTTCTGGGCTGTGTTTCCCAAAATCATTGTTAGTATCGTAGAAACCATTGGCACAAATGGTTTTTACTATCTACTTAGGCTTACAATGCTTTTGGGAAATGAACTGGTCATGAACGATTCAATGTTTTAAAAAAAATCAGTTGAATAATTGATCCTGTGATTCACTGAAAATACATAAAAGACAATCATTTGTCACTACCTGCTGTGTAAATATGTAACCTGCAGAAATGGAGACTGAACAAATAATTTTGCTGAACTTATTCAGAAAGAATCAACTCACAAAACCGCTTTATTGCAATTTTATAGTTAATATGGGGTGGGTTTTAAACAGTTAACTTTATTCAGATCGCCTTAAGAAGATGATGCCATTTTTTCATGCCCCTGTGAGCAATGCATTCAATTCTAAAATAACTAGTAATTTATTGCAGGTGGGTCATAGCAAGATTCAAAGCATTTGTGCATCAATAGCAACCAAATAAACAAACACATTAACCAAATCTGGTGCCACATGAACTGTCAAAAGGGAGGTGAAGTGTCAGAAATGTTGCTTATATTCCAAAAGAAAATGTTCAAATAGAAAATGGTTGATGGATAGATGATAATTAAGTTTAAAAATAATGCAGTCATCAATAAGATGGAAGAGCCATATTTATTTGTTGACACTGCAGCTAAGAACGTGTCTGTTGTTATCTTCTATGTCAGTTGAAGGTAATATTTCATGTGATAAATATAGCAAAATAAATAAATAAAAAGCCAATGCATTTTATGCATTTTGACGTAGGACTGTGCATTTTATGATCATGCAAGGGTCACTACCTGACCAGCAATAGGACAAATAATCTGTCACTTCTTTCCTTTGGCAAACAGTAATTACACACTTTTGCTGAGTGCAGTTTTGAGAGCAGATATTGCTGTTGGGGATCTAGAAAGCCATAAATTCTGTGCCTGGTGACATTTTCAATGAATACATATCGGTGCTTTCTGGAAACAAACATCAGTCCACCTTCACCTGTTGTCAAGTGGCCCACTTCTCACCCACATTCACTATTTACACCCTTGGAACAATGCTGTGACAGTTAATTCATGTGCCCTCAAGGAAACAAACAAGCATCCATCTCCCATCATACCTTAAAGAAAGTTATGTATATAGTGCCATCCAAAAGTCTATAGGATGACTATTAACAATAGAACTGTAACTATGACTATTATAAACTGCTTCATTATAATTTATATCATCAGCAGGTTGAACTGAGGGTATTTGGTCCTTATTTGATTGCCAATTGCATTTTCTAACTTTATCAGAATGGTCGAGGCAATTTTTATTTATTTATTTTTATTTTGTTTTGCTGGTGAACAAATCAGGAATGTTAATATGGATGCCTCTTGTAATATACCACTCGATTTACATGACTTTCTATTTAATATGCATTTTTATCATGTTTTGAACAGACTGTGCTCAAGCAGAGACCTTGAGCCTCCAATAAATGTATCCTTTTAAAAATAATTTAAGTTCATTTTATTTGTGTTAGCAATAGCATTGAACACATAAGCACAGACGCTCTTCTGTACTCAAGGTTTGTGTATGCTTATATGTCCAGACACTCATATTTATTTAATACATTCACATATTTGTGTTTTTAAAAGATAAAAACAAAAGTTGCACTAAATAAGGGCCAGTCTGTACAAATAACAACACATATTTGGCAGACTGATCTCATAGTGAAATAAGAAACATTAGCTAAAATAGGTCATTGCTGTGTATTATATATATATATATATATATATATATATATATATATATATATATATATATATATATATATAACAAATACAATTCTTTATACTTTACAATAAAGTGCCATTTGTTTACATTATTTAATAACATTAGTTAACATGAACTAACATTTTTACAAAATTAATTTATGTTATTATGTTAATTTTAGGGCTCTACGTTTGGGAGCAGATTTGATTATTAGCAATAATTATATTAGATAATTATCAATATTAAAATAATATTCAAAATACAAATATTACACTGATGAGAATCAATGTTAGCTTTTTAATTCTTTAAATCAACAATCATCAAAGACAACTATCAATTATCAAATTCAATAGAATATAAATTATTATCAAAGATAATCATTAATTATTCAAATTAATGGACCATTGATTAGAATTAACACTAGCTTATTTATCCTTCAAATTCAACAATCATCAAACATAATTGGCAATTATCAAAATCAATATAATATTAATAAGGATTAATATCGCTGGGTCACAACCCTGGAATCAGGGACTAATAGCCAGACAGTATAACAGTCTCAATATTAGATTGTTCTCTTAGGAAAATCGATGTCCGGACAGCATCAATATTCAAAAGGAAACAATGAAGGTTTGAATCCAAGCACTGGCATCCCCTGCCAGCCTTTGACACATGTGTATGCAAAACAAACCAAAACACTTCTCTTTGAAATATAACAAAGTTTATTGATGCAGTAATATCAATTAATAATCTATACAATGCAGTCAATAAACTTCCGACTTACAACTACAAACTAAAGAGTTACATGATTAGATATGCTAACCAAAATAAGCCTATAACACATGAAGAACATATGTGTGTGTGGGGGGGTTTGGTGTAAGGAGTGACGTGCACAAAATTGCGGGCGTGACTCGTCACGTGAGATTTCTGGCCAGAGAATATGGCTGTGAATGTGGGCGTAGAGAAGCCTGTTAATGCCCATTTACCGCATGTCTCCGCTTGTACGATAACTTGGGACAAAGCTGAGCTTTATCACAAAGTTATCTACTAGCAATATGTTTGTGAGGGGTCACGTGTATATGCAGTTAGTACGACAGGGAGAGACAATTAAGTGGCGGTGCCGAAGCCAGTTTCGCGATCTTGGGAGAGAAGACAGCTGTTAGTTTATTAGAGACATGGTGAATGGTTCGTAATCCATCCGTCCTTTGTTCTTTAATGGATAAACAAAGTGTGCCGGTCTCATCCGCAATGGAATAAATACACAAAAGTCCAACGTGGTTGAATTACAACACAGCAAATCTCATTTGTGGTAACAGTATGTTACAGTAGTACCTTGAGTATTATTTAGCAGCAATTAGTGGACTTGGCAGTCCGTAAACTGTACAAGCAATAACCTTGATACACAAGAATAACACACTAAAGTATTCTATCTCTGCCCAGACTTTCACCTCTTACTTGGATCGTGTGAAGACGCATGTAGAATGTGTGTTCATCCGTCCTCTAACTTCCTTTAACGTCCTTTGATGACGGGAGGCCATTTCCTCGCTCTGTTGGCAGGCGGTAAGGCTGCTGATTCTCGGCGGGCTGGCGGAGAAATCAGCGCTGTGGACTTGGTTGAAAAGGGAAGATAAATCTTCTTTCTTCACTTCTGCAGGCATACGGATGAAGATGCGGGTTGCTCAGCCGACTCCTTCGGATACGTTAAAGTGTTTATTGGAACTCATCCAGCGATGGCCACAGTTTCAAGTTGTTCGTTATTTCCTTGTGCAACGAGGCTATGCCTGAGAGCAGTGATGAGCTGCGTCTATCCACGGCACGGCAAAGTTGCTGGATGCCCAGAAGGGTCTCTGAGGTATTTCTACTCCTGATGACATCATGGTTGAGGGGCATTCTGTTGAGCGCCTCATACAATAGGAGATGAGAGTTCGATCCTTTGGAATTTCACACATAGTTGTAAAGTGAGCAAGTCTTCTTGGGATTTGTAATCTGTTTTGTACTCCCTTTGTTTGATTTTGGCGTGTTTTTATGAGTAAGATTTACTGTATGACTGTTTGTAAGCCTAAGTCAGGCTTTACGAATGTGTTAGGCCTGCCTTTGTCTTGTATCTGAATACATGAGGCCCAACACAATTACGACATTATATAATACATTTTCAAAATCTATAGTATTTGTTAACATAATTTATGAACTAACATTAACTAACAATGAACAGTTGTAATTTATTTGCCAACAGTAATAAACATAATAAATTCTGTAATAAATATATTATTCATTCTTAGTTAATGATACCTAATGCATTAACTAATGTTAACAAATGGCAATTTATTGTAACCTAATGCATTAACTAATGTTAACAAATGGCAATTTATTGTAAAGTGTTAACAATTTCTATTTATTGAATATTGATAGAGCAATGCAATTTGCATGAAGAGAAATAACAGAAGGTTGTTTTGATTAAAATTCATTAAAACAAAAAAGTTTTTACCCCACACTAAGTATGAGCAGCACAATAGAATAATTTGCTTTGCCACATTTTTGGCTATATTTATACTTATATTCATATTTATATGTTTTATTACAGTAGCCTATCTGACCTAGCCATTTGGTGCATTCACTCAAATACTGAACATTGATCAGTAAAATTTTCTGTTGAACTATATTTAGCCAACACAAGGATGGAAAGTTTTTATTATAATTTATTTTTTTTGTCTAACCTGCAATGGAGCCAGTTGGAACTTTTCCAAAACCTGAGCTCTTTACTGTAAGTCTTAGGTCAGGTTTTGCTCAAAGCAGATATTACACATTTATATGCATGTGGAATATAATGACAGTTAATCAAGCTTTCTTACTGGGTGTCAGAAAAGGTTACGTAGCTTTTGAAAAGAATAGACCAGACTACATTTATATTGGAGAACCTTGCACAAGTTGTGCCATGAGAAATTCAATTTTACAGTCACTCACAATAACACATATCATCAAGAATCCAGAGTTCAGTGTTTTGTTTTTGTTTTCTTTTGTTTCAGGAGAAAAAAAAAAATTAAGTTATTTTTCTCAGGAAAAAATATCAAGACTTTCTTCTGTTGCTAGAAATTTTTATCGTTAGTAATATTTGATTCCTGTTTCAAACCACTTAGAGCGTATGAGAACTGAATTGCAAGCACAAACCTGTTATGAAACTGTGACGTGTTTGCCTCAAAAAGTCATGCAGGTTTTTGTAAGCTTATTTCTTGCTTGACGTATATTCAGCACATTTCTGTGCAAGGCAGGTCACTGCATTACACTAATGTGTGCATTTATAAATTATGCTCTCTCTCCCTCTGTGCATAGATTGATATAAGTTATTCACCATTAAGTAGTAGCATTTTAGCTCAAGTGACTTCTAGTACAGTACAGGGTGAACACAGACACAAAAGGATGTACTATGTCATGGTACTATGGGACAGTGGCATTTTTGTCCCCTTTCTGTCTCATGTTTCGTGTATATTCTTTATATGAGTGCACGGATCTGGTTGTTGGTGACTGCCATGCGCAAGTTACTGCCGTGTGCTCTCTGATGATGTCACGTCATTGGTCCCTGTTTATTTTGTTCCATGCATGTTGATGTTTTTGCCCTCATGTGTTTCAAGTGCCGCTGACTCATGGAATCAGCATTTCCATGGGAACCCTGATTGTTTCCACGGAAACACTGATCATGACAACGTTCAGCTGTGAGCGGCACCTGGCCCTTGTTTGTTCATATTTATATTAAGCCCCTTGTGTGTCATGTCTGGGGCTGATACTTAAATGTAGTTTTATGTTTAATGTTGCTCAGGGTTGACTGAGTTTTTGAGCATTGTTGTTTGATGTTGTGTACTCACCTCAGTCTCTCTACCTAGTTGGTCCTGTCTCTTGTGTCTGTTGGTTACCCATGTGTCGGGTGTGGGGTTGCCTTCCAGTTTTGCTGCATGTCAGCTGGTCTTCCATGGAGGATACATCATCTCTGCCTGCGTGTCGGGAGTCCCATCTCTGCATTGTTCTGCATCTCACTGAGCATTAGCGGAGGATTCTACTAATCTGATTCACAACCCAGTGACTGCCGATATTTGCTGTTAAAAATAATTTTACCCGTTCCTCTGCTCTTGGGTCTGTTTGTCTCACTATCGGTCATTACAGAAAAATCCAACGAAGTATGGACCCAGCGGAGGAATCCACTCTTTGCTCCACCCTCTCTAAACAGGGAGCTTGCTGAGGCATCAGCAGGATGAAATCTCCATTTTGAACTAGGTTCTTGATATGATGACTTTGCAGATTGCCGAGCTCACCTGTACAGCATCACTGCCTACCTCCCGATGCTGGCCCCTCTCAGGAAGCATCTTCACAGGCTCCGGCAGTTACTCACTGTTGCTGTCAGCACCCACGCTCACTGAGGCCGTTCCCCTGCTTTAGCCAGTGACCACACCTGCCACGGTCAACGAGCCAGCGCCCACGCCTGCCATAGTCAATGAGCCAGTTCCTGAAGCCTCGTCTGTCCCAGAGCAAGCGCCTGAAGCCTTGTCCGTCCTAGAGCCAGTGCTGGAGATCTCAACCTCCCCAGAACCAGCGCCTGAAGACTCGGCCATCCCAGTGCCAGCGTCCTCAGTCACAAAGGTCGTTTTCAGTCGCTGCCAGCACTGCTGGACACAGAGGCCATTGCCCAGTTGCTGCCAATGCCCACAAGCACGGGGACTGTTGATCTGTCCCTATCGGTATCCACGATCATGGGGGCCATTTCCCTGCCACTGCCCATGGCCACGAGGGTCATTTCCCTGCCGCTGATAATGTCCACAGCCACAGAGGCTATTCCCTGCTGCTGCCAGTGCCCATGAAGACTGATCCCCTGCCACCGCCAGCGCCTATGGAAACTGTTCCCCTGCTGCTGCCAGGGTCCATGGTCATGAGGGCCATTCCCTTGCTGCAGCCAGTGCCCACACCTGCCACGGCCAACGAGCCAGTGGCCATGCCTGCCTTGGTCAATGAGCCAATTCTTGAAGCCTCGTCAATCCCAGATCCAGTGGCAGAAGCCTCATTCGTCCCAGAGCCAGTGTATGAAGCCTCGGCAGTCGCAGTGCCCCAAGTCACGAAGGCCATAAACCTGCATTCTCCCGGCAAAGGAGGCCATTCCCTAGTCGCTGTCAGTGCCCATGAGCATGGAGGCTGTTGACCTGTCCCTATCGGTATCCACAGCCACGAAGGTTGTTTGCCCTTCCCTGCCTGTGCTCACGGCCACGGAGGTCATTTCCCTGCCAGTGCCCCTGACTACTGAGGTCGTTCTCCTGTCTGTGCTTATGGTCACGGAGGTCGTTCCCTTGTCAATATCTGTGCTCACAACCACGGAGGTCATTCCCGTCACAGCCTGTCCTCACAGCCACGGAGGCTGTTCCCCAGTCCTTGTCAGTCTTCACAGCCACGGAGGCTGTTCCCCTGTTACTGCCTGTGCTTACAGCCAAGGAAGTTGTTCCCTAGTTACTGCCTGTCATCACTGTCACAGAGGATGTTCCCCAGTCATTGTCAGTCTTCACAGCCATGGAGGTGGTTCCCCTGTCACTGCAGTGCTCACAGCTGAGGAAGCTGTTCCCCAGTCACTGCCTGTGCTCACAGCCATGGAGGCTGTTCCCCTGTCACTGCCAGTGCTCCCAGCTGAGGAAGCTGTTCCCCAGTCACTGCCCATTCTCACAGCCACGGAGGCTGCTCCCCTGTCACTGCCTGTCCTCACAGCCAGGGAGGCTGTTCTCCAGTCCATGTCGGTCTTCACAGCCATGGAGGCTGTTCCCCTGTCACTTCCAGTGCTCACAGCTATGGAAGCTGTTTCCCTGTCACTACCTGTGCTCACGGCCATGGAGGCCATTCCCCAGCCTCTGTTGGTTCACCTGTCATGGCCAGCATCCACGGAGGCCATTGCCCAACCACGACCAGCATCCACGCCTGAGCCCTCCACGGCTCTGCCCCTGAACCACGCCCTCCTGAACCCTGTCCAGCGGCTGCTGCCCACTTCACTGACCCTCTGCACTGAGGCCACCTCTCAGTCCTCCAGACCCAGTCTATGCCCTGAGGCCTCCAGACCACGCCCCTTAACTTAAATCTCTCCCTGGTTAACAGAACAGAAAGGGAGGGTGTGTGTGTGTGTGTGTGTGGGGGTCACGTTCCTGTCACCTTGTCTAATGTATCTTGTACATTCATGAGTGCATGGGTCCGGTTGTTGGAAAGTGTTAGCTAACTGTTGGCTAAAGAAGAATTAAGCAATAAGCCATGAGGTTATGCAGTACAGTGATTTAAAGATTTTAAGGTGAAATGTGTCATTTCTGTACCAGTAGCATCACAAAATAAATTTTTTTAAATAATTATTGTTTTCAAAAGATTTTCCCTGTACACTTCCCTCATCTTCCATTGGTCAGGCAAACAGATATTCCAGCTGCCAAACTCAAGCTATTAGTTGAGCCAATGTCACTGTTTCGGCCTGGTCAAATATAAATTTAGAGCTGAAACTATCTGTTATATAATCTGTTTTCCTGTTAGAAGAAATAAATAATTATAATTTTTTTATAAAACATATTCAGCTATTATTATATATGTTGCATGGACATAGGACCATGAAACTTCAATTCATTATTAGCACAAAAGAGTGAAGATTGCTAGAACTCAAAAACCATATCATCTACTGCCAAAATACAAGTTTAAATGCACTTTTGTTTAATGGCACATGCTAAGTAGCATAACTATGCCAAACCCTCTCTCAAAAATGATGAAGTATGATCATTCATGACTAAACAGGGACATACTGTAAAATACACTTGATATTTGACATCCAGGCAAAGTGGTATGAAATCACAGTAATCATAGGAAATAATGGGGCTCTTCTTTGAAGGTTCTGTAGTAGCATTTCAAACTCGAGAAGTGCCATTGCATAAATGGTTACAGATGGTTGGCTTAATGTTATGAGAGCACATTAAAAACACAGTGCACAATGGTACAGTCAAGCTCAGAAATGTCAAAGGCTCAGACAAGTAAATTATTTCTAGATTATTTGTTACACTAGCATAAGCGCTTTTGTGACTGCATTTTTTATTCAAATGAATTGATTAAAAACTACACTTCATTTTTGTGAATGCCTCAGTTTATATAAACATTTATGCAGTGTGTGTGTGTATGTGTGTGTGTAGGTCATGTGCAGGTGTGCAGCCTTTCAAGTAATTAAGTTAGTGTGATCTGCATTCACTTAAAACACATTAAGATGTTAGATGTGCTCTATGAATCTGTTATGTGTAAATATTTTAACATCATTCCACTCTGTCAGCATTACGGGCATCTAGTGTGATCAGTTCCCATCAATACGCAAAAGCATTTTCCACATTTATCAAATGAAAATGTTCATATGTTATAATGGCTAGCAGCGAAATACAATGTGGAAAAAAATAACCCCGCACATGTATTCTACAATATTATGCAACAAATGCTTAAGGTAAATCTTATAAAGGCAAGTTAAAACCTCAAATCTGTGTTCAGAATGGCATACTGCTACTACTATTACTGCAATACACTGTATATATACAGTGTGTGCTGTGCAGAGTATTTGCATTTTCTGTTGCGCTCAACTTGGCCTTCCATTTTATAGTTTGACGAATTAAGCAGAAACAATATCAAACTGCATTTTATTTGATCTGACGGTCAATAGTTAAGACATTTTGTCACAAAATTGGATTAAAAATGAAAAATAACCATATTATCATTTTGATAATTTGCTTTATCATATCATCAAATGATAATAATGAAGAATATAGGCTTATTATTGATAATATATATTGTTGCATACTGTAAATGCTGTCATACAGTATTGTTTTCCACAAATAGTACACTTTTTTCTGGACATACTGTGCAATATGCATTATGTGCCAAATACAGCCTTTGTCCAATATTGGCAGCTACAACACAATGTCAAAGCAGAGGGTTAATACAAATCTTCAACAGAGTGTAGTTAAAAACTACAGCAGGTGTTTATTTCATAGTCTCAACACAGATATTAACAGATAAATTCCATAAATTAATGGGATTAATACCCCCTCCAGATATCCTCTCTCTATTTAAAGTACTTAAATCTCACTTTCTCAAACTTTAGAACAGCTGAATATCAACAGCTTAATGCTGCTGACTCTGTGAGAAAACCCAGACAAATGTGGTTAAGTTGTTTTGATATGTGTACCCATTTAAAGCAGCCTTAATGAGCGCCCAAAGGGAGGTTCATTTGTGCTCTTGGTAAAGGCATATGATTGGGCGTAAAGTAATTACACCAACACAATTAATAGCACAGCAGACAATATGACACAGCTGTTATTGGAGATTAATCTGAGGAAGCAAACCTGGGTAAACAGGAATACACAGCAATGCAGACAGCATGGCTCAGTGAAAACATCTCTACAGATTTTAATTCAAATTTAGATCAGCCACACCCTGATCCCACTTTGCAATCAGGCACTGGTCTTGCTTATGTCAATGGAAATCTTTTTCCAGATAATATGGTATCATATTCTATTTACATTGATGTATTTGGCAGACTCTTTTATCCAAAGCAATTTACAGTGCACTTATTACAGGGTCAATCCCCCCTTGAACGATGGTGTTGGCTGTGGGGATCGAATCGGCAACCTTCAGCTTACCAGTTCTGTGCTTTAACCTATTACGCCACAACATCCTTAACAAATACACAGTGGTGTCAAAGTATTTGGATACTAAATCCACACATAAAAATTTATGAATTTCATTACATGAAAAATATCAAACCAAGTACTAAATTGTACCTTTTCTCAGAACTAACTTTACATTCTACAACGTTTTTTGAAATTATTTTTAACCAACTGGTCACAATGATTGTTTTAGTGGATGCATTTGAAGGCAGACTGGCCATCGGGAGAAAATTAACTGTTCCCAGTTGGCCGGCCGCAAAACGGGGCAGCGATATACAAAAGTGGGCTGCGATATGATGAAGGGGTCCGCAATATGCCGAAGGGTGCCGCAAACTGCAGAAGGCGACAGTGAAAACACAGGGTTTTTTTTCTCGTTTTAAACAAAAATCTTAATTAAAATGTATGACGACTTGTATTACAAAATGCTTTTGTTCTACATTTTTGTAAGTCTCTTTGGATAAAAGCGCCTGCTAAAAGTCTAAATGTAAACTAAGTTTACAATGAAGACTGAATATCTTACAATATTTAATGCATATTTTTATGCTATTTTTAATTTATTGCATCAGGTAAATTTATTTTTCAAAGGATGTTTGGACTGCAAAAAAAAAACAAAAAAACAACATTACTAAGTAAATCATTGTAAAAGATAGTTCATAAATATTCAAATATATATAGAAATATATAAATCATTATATTTAATGACACTCCAAACTATTTTAAAGTACCTTAAAGGAAGAGTTCACCCAAAAATGTAAATTCTCTGCTCATTTACTCACCCTTATGCCATCCTAGATATGTACAACTTTCTTTCTACTGCTGAACAAAAACAAAGATTTTTAGAAGAACTTCTCAGCTCTGTAGGTCCTCACAATGCAAGTGAATGGGTACAAACATTTTGAAGCTCCAAAAGCACAAAGGCAGCATTAAAGTAATACATTTTACTCCAATGGTTAAATCCAAGCCTACAGATGGAATATAATGCATGTGTGAGAAACAGATCAGTATTTAAGTCCTTTATTACTATCAATCTCCAAAAGGACTTATATTGATCTGTTTCTCACCCACACCTATCATATCACTTCTGAAGATATAGATTTAACCACTGGAGTCTTTGGATTACTTTTATGCTGCCTTGATGTGTTTTATGAGGCTTCAAAATGTTGGTATACATTCACCTGCATTGTGAGAACCTACAGAGCTGAAATATTTTTCTAAAAATCTTAGTTTGTGTTATGCAAGAAAAAGAAAAATTCAACCACATCTAGGATGACATGAATTCTGTGTTTGGGTGTTTGCCAAAATTGTGAACACCCTCACCACTAACTACACCACGGCAACTAAAAGCAATCATTTAATATGTCATTCACATACACTTATGTTAAAATGCATATACACATGTTCTTTGTCTTTTTTATTTTAATATTCCCTAAGACATGCTTTGAGCACAAGCACAGATCTGTGGTTGGATACTGAAGCATATGACAGAATTGATGACCATCTGAGTTAAAGGATAAAGTGTCTTTTAGTCTGCTAGTGGTTGCCTGCAGTGGGAGACAGTTAAACACAGTTTCCTGCCGCTGCGCCGAATGAGCCCTTTAAACGGCACTCTGATGTTGGGCCTGGCCTCATCCATCTCTGTCACACATGCCATTTTGCGACCCAAGCCTGTCCTGTTTTATCCTGCTGCCTCCATTCCCCTCCCCGGCTGACACATCATAATCTCAGACATACCCGCTGTTCCCGCTTCATTTCACATCTCACACACACACACACACACACACACACACACACACACACACACACACACACACGTTGTATTGGGTAAACAACAAGAGCACCACAAAACTACTTGTAACAGTACACCATTACTCAGTTCGGAAAAAGACACAAGACAAAGTCAAATTACGGCAGTTGCCATAATATACCTCTTTAAGCATTGTTAGACTTTTGACTATCAGCATGAAGTCTGGTGTACTTTGTACTTTATCTTGGCCAAGAACCATCTTCTTAAGACAGGAATCATCCCCATAATGAAAGCTGATATAGCCATATGTGAACATATTTATGAAATTATAGCTCATTTATGTGGACATTATATATATATACAGGAAAATAAGTATTTGAACACCCTGCTATTTTGCAAGTTCTCCCACTTAGAAATCATGGAGGGGTCTGAAATTGTCATCGTAGGTGCATGTCCACTGTGAGAGACATAATCTAAAAAAAAAATCCAGAAATCACAATGTATAATTTTTTAACTATTTATTTGTATGATACAGCTGCAAATAAGTATTTGAACACCTGAGAAAATGAATGTTAATATATGGTACAGTAGCCTTTGTTTGCAATTACAGAGGTCAAACGTTTCCTGTAATTTTTCACCAGGTTTGCACACACTGCAGGAGGGATTTTGGCCCACTCCTCCACACAGATCTTCTCTAGATCAGTCAGGTTTCTGGGATGTCGCTGAGAAACACGGAGTTTGAGCTCACTCCAAAGATTCTCTATTGGGTTTAGGTCTGGAGACTGGCTAGGCCACGCCAGAACCTTGATATGCTTCTTACAGAGCCACTCCTTGGTTATGCTGGCTGTGCGCTTCGGGTCATTGTCATGTTGGAAGACCCAGCCTCGACCCTTCTTCAATGCTCTAACTGAGGGAAGGAGGTTGTTCCCCAAAATCACGCAATACATGGCCCCGGTCATCCTCTCCTTAATACAGTGCAGTCAGCCCTGTCCCATGTGCAGAAAAACACCCCCAAAGCATGATGCTACCACCCCCCTGCTTCACAGTAGGGATGGTGTTCTTGGGATGGTACTCATCATTCTTCTTCCTCCAAACACGGTTAGTGGAATTATGACCAAAAAGTTATATTTTGGTCTCATCTGACCACATGACTTTCTCCCATGACTCCTCTGGATCATCCAAATGGTCATTGGCAAACTTAAGACGGGCCTTGACATGTGCTGGTTTAAGCAGGGGTACCTTCCGTGCCATGCATGATTTCAAACCATGACGTCTTAGTGTATTACCAACAGTAACCTTGGAAACATTGACCAGCTCCTCCCATGTAGTTCTGGGCTGATTTCTCACCTTTCTTAGGATCATTGAGACCCCACAAGGTGAGATCTTGCATGGAGCCCCAGTCCGAGGGAGATTGACAGTCATGTTTAGCTTCTTCCATTTTCTAATGATTACTCCAACAGTGGACCTTTTTTCACCAAGCTGCTTGGCGATTTCCCTGTAGCCCTTTCCAGCCTTGTGGAGGTGTACAATTTTGTCTCTAGTGTCTTTGGACAGCTCTTTGGTCTTGGCCATGTTAGTAGTTGGATTCTTACTGATTGTATGGGGTGGACAGGTGTCTTTATGCAGCTAACGACCTCAAACAAGTGCAATAATTTAGGATAATAAATGGAGTGGAGGTGGACATTTTAAAGGCAGACTAACAGGTCTTTGAGGGTCAGAATTCTAGCTGATAGACAGGTGTTCAAATACTTATTTGCAGCTGTATCATACAAATAAATAGTTAAAAAATCATATATTGTGATTTCTGGATTTTGTTTTTTGATTATGTCTCTCAAAGTGGACATGCACCTACGATGACAATTTCAGACCCTCCATGATTTCCAAGTGGGAGAACTTGCAAAATAGCAGGGTGTTCAAATACTTATTTTCCTCACTATATATATATATATATATATATATATATATATATATATATATATATATATATATATATATATATACACACACACACACACACACACACACACACTCACCTAAAGGATTATTAGGAACACCATACTAATACTGTGTTTGACCCCCTTTCGCCTTCAGAACTGCCTTAATTCTACGTGGCATTGATTCAACAAGGTGGCCCATATTGATAGGATAGCATCTTGCAGCTGATGTAGTTTTGTGGGATGCACATCCAGGGCACGAAGCTCCCATTCCACCACATCCCAAAGATGCTCTATTGGGTTGAGATCTGGTGACTGTGGGGGCCATTTTATTACAGTGAACTCATTGTCATGTTCAAGAAACCAATTTGAAATGATTCGAGCTTTGTGACATGGTGCATTATCCTGCTGGAAGTAGCCATCAGAGGATGGGTACATGGTGGCCATAAAGGGATGGACATGGTCAGAAACAATGCTCAGGTAGGCCGTGGCATTTAAACGATGCCCAATTGGCACTAAGGGGCCTAAAGTGTGCCAAGAAAACATCCCCTACACCATTACACCACCACCACCAGCCTGCACAGTGGTAACAAGGCATGATGGATCCATGTTCTCATTCTGTTTACGCCAAATTCTGACTCTACCATCTGAATGTCTCAACAGAAATCGAGACTCATCAGACCAGGCAACATTTTTCCAGTCTTCAACTGTCCAATTTTGGTGAGCTCTTGCAAATTGTAGCCTCTTTTTCCTATTTGTAGTGGAGATGAGTGGTACCCGGTGGGGTCTTCTGCTGTTGTAGCCCATCCGCCTCAAGGTTGAGCGTGTTGTGGCTTCACAAATGCTTTGCTGCATACCTCGGTTGTAACGAGTGGATATTTCAGGCAAAGTTGCTCTTCTATCAGCTTGAATCAGTCGGCCCATTCTCCTCTGACCTCTAGCATCAACAAGGCATTTTCGCCCACAGGACTGCCGCATACTGGATGTTTTTCCCTTTTCACACCATTCTTTGTAAACCCTAGAAATGGTTGTGCGTGAAAATCCCAGTAACTGAGCAGATTGTGAAATACTCAGACCGGCCCGTCTGGCACCAACAACCATGCCAAGCTCAAAATTGCTTAAATCACCTTTCTTTCCCATTCTGACATTCAGTTTGGAGTTCAGGAGATTGTCTTGACCAGGACCACACCCCTAAATGCATTGAAGCAACTGCCATGTGATTGGTTGATTAGATAATTGCATTAATGAGAAATTGAACAGGTGTTCCTAATAATCCTTTAGGTGAGTGTATATATACACAGATATTTCCAAGTCTATTATGCATACACATGAAATGAAGGAATTAGGGCTTTCGATTTAACACATATTCAGTGTGATATATATATATATATATATATATAAATAATCAACATTAAACAAATTAATATGACACAATTAATTATGCCCCTGGACCATAAAAAGTAGGAGTGTAATGATTCGCTCTGACAATGAATCGATTATGATTCTCTGCTTAACGATGCATCGTGAAATCTGAAATATTAACATGACATTTATCATAATCGAGAGAAGAAGGCAACAACAACTAACATAAGTCAAAAGGTTACAAGCAGAAAGACAAACCCTGCAGTATCTATCTATCTATAGATTGAAATTATGTTTTCAAGAACATAGTGTTTAAAGCACACAACTTCTGATATTAGACTTACATTAATGGAATCTATCTATCCATCCATCTTATCTTTTGTAGGTTCATGGGGTGAACTCTGCTGCATAAACTTTCTTTATTTCAAAATGCGCTTTCTTTCCTTATCTATTGCTTGCTTATCTCTGTGTCTGTTGGGAGAAGGTTTGCGAAATATGACACGGACACATTGGGTATTAACATATATTGTTAATCGATTCTTAAATTTCGTAATCAATGCATCAAAATGTCTTTGGTACAGTATATCAGTAGATTAACAAATTTATTTGAAATGCCATGTATCAGATTTATATACATTCTGTATATGTACAAGACAAATCCAGTGATTAACCTAGTTTTTCCATGGAAACACTCTGGAACCATAAAAGAGCAACCTCTGAGCAATACCACTTCCCTATAGGTTTATAATTTCACTTATTAGCAAGTTATGCCACTTTTATTTATAGGACATTGGACAAACACTTTTGCTACCTGCCACACCATGTCTCCAACATAATATTGACTTGTTAAACAGGAAAGTAGCTACACTACAAGGTTCATTAGCTTACTGAAACTAATCCTACAATCTGTGAACAGTCAACTGTGTCCAAATAAACCCTTGGAGTAGCAAATGGCATTAATAGAAAGGTAAATACTATAACATTAACATTATGAGTAGTAATTAACATGTGGAAGATGGTATTGAAGAGCTGTATTTTTTCTCAGTTTCAATCTTGGGTCTGACATAAGCTCTATTAAACTGGATTAATCCACATGCCCAGGTGTGGAGGTGTGAAACAGATTGTGTGTTTCTAGTAGAGGCCAAATAGCCCTTGAATACAGACAGCAGTCAGCTAATTATTCACTTGGGCCATGGAGCTCTCAATGCCACATCGCTCACAGAGCTAAAACCATTGGGTCTAATCTGAATCAGATGCACTGTCTTCAAATGAAGCCATAATGTTGAGAATGGATGGGTTAGGGTTAGTTACAGTCGTAGTTAAAAATGGCATTCACATGGACTGTTGATGGATTGTCTGATGCATATTGCACACAATTGTAAGACAGGGCCAAAAAATCTAATTCTGATCTGATTGGCTGGTTTAATGCAATTTTCTGTGACACAGAGAACACAGGTTTCTATCAGCCTGCCAGGAAATAATTTTGTTTACCATGCTGATATCAGTTCTCAAATACACTGTATGTAAATATCAACTTTGTCTTAGATGCTTTTCCTAAAATTTTATAGGAGAAATAAATTAGGCATAAATGAAACAATTTTTGACATACAGTAGGATGAGAATAGCTATATGGACATACAGTACATGGATAGCATAGCTCAGATAATTTGGTCTTGGAGGAATATGATGATAAATGTTTGAGTTCATATAGAAATGTTTAACTTTTGATGGCAGACTTTGGTATCTCTAAAAGTCTAAGCACAGTTTGAGACCTCTTGTTTTGAAATCTGTTGTGAAACTTTGGAGGAGACACATGATTACTGTGATCATAACATGAGAAACATGATAAACTGGAGACTAGGACTCTACCATTTGTCATCCATTTAATCCCATTTCTAGAATAAATAACAGAGACATTGGGAAGATCTGCCATTGATTTTTATCAATTTTAAATAAACAACTATAAAACATATGATCTGCCTATGCATATGATCTATGCAAGTGATATGCCTATATTAGTCATTTCATCATCTATAATATCTATAATGTGATAGTTTCACTCTGGCCATAAACACACATAACTGTCATTTCCTTATCAAGCATACTGATGTTGATGGAGCGTCACTGATATTACTGTAATCTTACACTAAATTAAAGGATAATTCACATGCATATTATCTGTGCAGATGTACTAATGGGTAAGGGCGGGTGTAATTGTGCCTTTGGAAATATGTGATCCCTAATGTCACAAAATGCCACTGCACACTCAGATGGACAATTCTGGGCTCTTCTCTCAGTGGTGTGCTAAACACCAGCACACATTAACCACAAACACACAGATGGACACACAACACAAACCTGGACAGTGGCAGCTCTCACTCAGGACCTGTAAATGACTTATGGGAGACCAACAGGCTTCTGTCATATAATAACCATCATTTCAGGACAAGAGTGTGAGGTGGGAGTTTGGGTTGTAATTACTATCCTTTAGAAAAGAGCAAGGAGGTGGGAACTATCTACTCTAAATAATACTAGACGTGTGTTTGCTAGAGCAAGCATCACTAATGTTATTGTTTAGACATATTCTTCCTTTTTCCCAAAACTTCAGCACATAACTCCCAACCACATAGTATATCTTTACCATTGCCTAAAAAATGCCCTAGCAACCACATCAAACACCCTATCAACTGCCTAGTGACACCCTATTAACTTAATTGTACTCCATAAACCCTGCAGAATTATATAGCACTTGTCTAGCAACATCCTAGCAACCACCCAGAACACCCTAGGAAATGCCTCACAACACCTTATCAACCACCTATAGCAACGGCCTGGCAACATCTCAGAAAACCCTTCAACTGTCTAGCACTGCCCTAGCACCACACAGAACACCCTAGCAACTGCCTATTAATGGCCTTGCAGCAACCTAGAACACCACAGCTACTCCAACACCCTTTCAAGGACCCAGAACATCCTACCAACCACGTAGCAATGCCATAGAAACCACACAGAACAATACTGCACCCACCCTAACAAAGCCCTTGCAATGACCCAGAACATCCTTGCATCTGAATAACAATGCTCTATAAACCCCACAGAACAATAAAGCACCCCTATAATAACACCATAGCAATCCCCCAAAACACCATATCAACTGCCTAGCACCTCCCTTAGCACCACACGGAACACAAAAGCAACTGCCTAGCATCACCCTTGCAGCAACTTAAAACATTCTAGCAACCACATGCCAACTGCATAGTAACATGATTGCATCCTCCAAGAACACCCTAGCAATGCCCAAGCAACCACCCAAAGCACGCTAGCAACTGCATAGCAATGCCCTGGCAACAAATTACTTTACCAAGAATATTGTTCTGCATGAGCAAGCAAGTACACAATTTAATAAACAGCATTAGAAGTACATCCTACTTATTCACAAGACACTCAGGTTCTCTTTGAGGATGCTTTCAAATGCAGCAAACATCCTTGGAGTGTTGCATGACAGCAGGCTGGAGCTTTGTATGATAAGTAATGAAGACTCAAAACATAACATTCATTGTGTATTTATTGTCAGCCACAGAATGTCTATGCCACATGCATGTATATTTCATATGCACTCTTGCACATTATTTCAAAACATTGGTGAAATACTCAAATGTCTGTTGTGCACTGCTGTGGCACTTTGACCAAGCAGGTCAAAGCCCTATATCAGATTTCAGATTTGTTCACTTTTTCATCTATTGATCCGATTGGCTTATCATCAGGTGCACAGATAAAGGTAAACAGCTGTGTATCTTGTGAAGATAGATCTCAACAGCGAAAAGACAACTGATAACAGTGCTGGGGATGTTTAAGCTGTAAAATAAAGATGGTCACCTCCATTCTAACTTCTTATAAATTATGTTTCAAATGACTTCAATGTCACAACTATTTGTAAGAATACATATGAAATATGAGATATTCAGCTGTATGAATATGTTAAATACTTCTTGACATTATTGTTCATCTCACTTATGGTGCTGGAAAGATACTTTATGAATTAGTCAGGATAATGCATTATAAAAAAATATATAATAATTTCAGGGATCCAAACTCCTCACCTTTATGAGAAATTCTCCGTTTTGAAACCATAATTGGTCACTTTTGTGATTGTGAAGAGCAATGATTAATGTGGAAAAGTGAGTGATATTTATACGTGTTAAGGGTCTTTCACATGACTCACGTCAGTCCTGCAGAATACATTGAAGTCTATGAAGGGACGCCACTTTTCACCAAAAATGTCTTTGAGAGTACTAAGCAACAAGATATATATAAAAACTGTCCAAATTTGTGAAGAGACATTGAATGTCTCATAATTTATTTTAATTAAATATTACGTTATCATTAACCAATATCAGAGACCCCAGTTATTGAACTAATTTAAATTCACCAAGAAAACGTTTAGACCCAAACATAAATTAGTCCTTTTAGTACTATTCATTTGTCTGTACGAGGCAAAGACGCTAAATCTAATGGCAATTGCCTCAGCATCAGTCTTCCTTGATGTGTTTCATTACGCTCAGGAGAGCACCCATAGTCGGACCAGGAGGAAGATTTGAGATGTTGATTGAGTTCTGTTCAGTTAATTTTGAGCGCGCTGAAAAATGGCAGATGTTAAGGATTAAAGGCTGGAAACAGATGTATAAGCGATGCTAAATAAGCTAGCAGGCTACAAACACAGACTTGATCTAGGCACCATCATCAACAGGTAAAATACACACAGATGAAACAATAGAAAAGTGAAAAAACCTGAAACGCGGTAAAATGACAAAGGACAAAAAGACGAATGTATGAGAATAAGAATAAACAATGCTAAGCAGGCTACAAACACTCGTGCACCGTGTAAAACATAATTGTAGGTTAGTTCACAAGGATGTGAGGAATTGGGTAAAATGGCTCTAACCCCTATTGATCACAGTATGAGAGGTCCAGCAAGCCTCCATGTGGTTTTCCCCGTTTGAATTACTGTACGGCCGCAAACCTTGCAGTGTCTAAGAAATCTTGGGGGAAAATTGGGAGGAGGGACCTACAGAGAGCAAAAATTAAATCCAGTACTTTCTTGGCCTGAGATCAAAACTCCACACATTGGGACGATTAACACAGGAGACAAAAAACGCCAATCCCTGCAGTACAAGAGGGGTGCTCGGCTCCGCAAGTTGACACCTGGAGATAAAGAACTCGTATTATTACCCACATCGAGCTCTAAATTACTCGCAAAGTGGTAAGGACCCTGTAAAGGGATCAATGGAAAGGAGGAGGCGAGAACCGGCTTTTCAATATAAATAATAGTTTAATGATAAACTTAAAAGACAACATAAACACACACACACACACATGACGGACATGTCCGTAAACGATCTCTCTCTCCCGCACGATCCTCTGCAGTCGACCTTTATCCCTCACGGAGGCTTAATTAGCCTAATACGGGACCGTGTGTGTAGGATCACGACCCGGCCCCTCCCTCCGCCCTGCCAAAGACCCTTTGAGGTAACACGCCGAGTCAGGGATGTTGACTATGAGGTAATATGAATGGATAGACATGATATACCACTTTAATCTCCTGAAACCTTGAAGGGAGGAGGTCCCTGTGTCATTGGTGATGGTAGCTCCGGAGAGAGAGGAGCTGGGGCCGGAGGTGACTGATCTCACCCAATAACAGTTAAGGGACCCCGCATAAGGCCAAATAATGTAACTTGGGGGGGTCGCCTGGTGTTTCATCAAAACTAGAACACTAGAAACATAAAACTTTTAAAAACAATATTTGCAGTGACACAATCCGACTTGTCCATTGTCTATCACAGTTTTCATTAATAATCTAAACTATATATATATATATATATATATATATATATATATATATATATATATATATATATATATAATGACGTAAAATTGTAAGCACTCCCGAGTTTTCTAAAGGAACTTGCAGACAGTGGCTGAGTGACACTGGCAGAGTGGATCCTCATCATTCTACTTTCATTTATGATTGTTGGTACTCCTAAATTACAAACATTAAATCATCTTTTATCTAAAAATTGAACTGTCACCAGAGGTTTATTTATAAGAATGCAGTTAATATGCACATAATTTTGCCAATTTCAGACTGTGTAAGTGGAGCCCCAATGGCTCCAACTCAATTACAGCCTGTACAGCTGAAAACAACATGCTTCACAACTCGCTTTTGGTGCCCCTCTGTGGACATTTCACCCAACAACAATTATCGTTTTGGACACTGGGAGCAGTATTTCTAATTTTGATAAGCACACACCGATTTCAGCTAAACAAAATTCAACCTACCTAAACTGTTTCTAATTTTATTGTGAGATCAAACTGATAATTCAGGTAGATTTTAACCGAAAGTTTAACTGTGCTCGCAAGGGTATTTTCACATTATTTTCATGGCATGTTGTTCAATTCAATTTTATTTGTATAGCACAATTAAAAAAAACAACAACAGTTGACCAATATGATGTACAGTGTGTTCACAAGAACTTTTTAAATACAATAAAACTCACAACAAAACATAATAATATATACCAACAAGACATAAAATAACAAACAACAGAGAACATTACAAGTTGTAGGCTAGAGATTAAAGATGTGCTTTTAACTTGGATTTAAAAATATGTAGTTTTTGAGCAGTTCTGACAGAAGTCTTCAGGAGAAGCGATCTATCTACAGGAGTCTGCAGTTTTATGTAAGTGTGTTTATTTCATTGTTTTTAACATTGTTAGAGTGGTATTCATTGCTAGATCAGGTGCTGTTTGTTTACTGTCTTGAATGCGTGTCGCTTAAACGTGTGTTTGTGTGTGTCCGCTATATTTGTTTTGAATTGTCCCATAGTATTCGCTGCTAGATTTGTTTTGACTTGTCCCATAGTATTCGCTGCTAGATTTAGGGTTTGTTATCCAGTGTGTGTAAAACTATTATCGTTCTATGTCTGCAACCAGTGATTCACTTGTTTTAGAGTATTATTTATTGCTAAAGTGCAGCATCATTTATTTGCGGTTTATGGAAGTCGCGTTTGTTCCCGCACTTGGCACCTTGCTTGATCCTTAGTTTCGGTTTCGGTTGACCACGTGGCTAGCTTTGTTGTGCTAAGTAGCATTAAGGCATGGCTGCTTTTTCCACTGAACGGCTCGTTAAAAGTGTGTATTTATTGGACTGAATGCTGACGCGGAAGCGGAAGTGGTAGCCCTCGTGTAAGCCCTCCTTGTGTGAAGACCTACTTGGGTAAAGACCAGCGAGTCTACCTGTGCGAGTCCACCAAGCAAGGACACCGACAAGGCACCACTCACCATAGCACTTAAGTATTTTTGGTTTTATCTCTTTTATTATTAGTTCAAGTTAGTTCAAGAATAACACATGCCTTCAAGCACATCCCATTTATCGTTATACCGCTCACAAGATACAGATGCAAGACCAAATGCAACCAACACAACCTACGGCCACTTTGCACTTCAGCACCTGCTCCGCTCTCGTTCTCAGTGGGAGTCTGGAACTGCCAGTCTGCTGAGAACAAAGCAGAACAAATTCATTGCAGCATTTGCCACACAGTCCACCCTCAGTATCCTGGCACTGACGGAGACATGGATACGTCCTGAGGATACAGCAACTCCTGCTGCTCTCTCCAACAACTTCTGCTTCTCTCACACAACTTGTCACACCGGTAGGGGTGGGGGAACAGGTTTGCTCATTCATAATAACTGGACTTTTTCACCACAGGCTTCACTATGCAACAATACATCTTTTGAATTCCATGCCGTTACTACAATACATCCCACAAAATTACATGTTGTTGTCATCAATCGCCCTCCAGGTCAGCTGACAAGCTTTCTTGAGGAGTTGGATGTCCTGCTGTCCTACTTGCCAGAGGATGGCAGGCCACTTGTGGTTCTTGGTCAATTTCAACATACACCAAGACAAGCCCCGGGACACTGAACTGAATACTCTTCTGGCCTCATTTGATTTGGAAAGACTACACACCACAGCAAATCACAGATCGGGCAACCAGCTGGACCTCATTTTTACATATAACTGTACCACCTCAAATATTTGTGTTACACCTTTACATGTCTCTGATCACTACTTTGTTCAATTCAACATGATTCTCCCATCTATAGTAAAACAGACTCCGCCTTTGGTTTCCTTTCGCCGTACCCTCCTTTTCCTCTCACCCTCTCACCTTTCCACTGATGTCTCTACCTCTCTTCCCACAATAAATGTATTTTCCATGTTTGTTGTAAACACTGCCACAGACACACTTTACTTTAACATCCTGTCTAGATAACATTTGTCCTCTCTGATCTAGACCAGCACGTACTACCCAACCCAGCCCCTGGCTGTCTGACTTTCTTTGTGAACATCGGACTGATCTCAGAGCAGCTGAGAGGAGATGGCGGAAATCTAGAGATCCAGCAGATCTAGGCAAATATCAACGTGTACTTGCAACTTTTTCAGATAACGTTAAAGCTGCAAAAACCTCCTATTACCAGACCAAGTTCAACAGCATCACAGACACTCGTAGCTTATTTAGAACATTCAACACACTTCTCTGTACTCCCCCTCCACCACCTGACACATCACTGACAGCAGATATCTTCGCCACATTTTTTACAAATAAGGTTACAACCATCAGCAATACATTCACTACACCACACCCTGTCAAACACCTGGGTACCTCAGGGATCAGTGCTTGGGCCACTTCTCTTCTCCATGTACACAACATCACTGGGACCCATCATCATTCAGTCACATGGTTTCTATTACCACTGCTACGCTGATGACACGCAACTCTTGTCTTTTCAGCCCAACAACACCACAGTGACTGCTCGAATCGCTGCCTGTCTGGCAGACATCTCGGCCTGGATGAAGGAACACCACCTGCAACACAACCCAGCCAAGACCGAACTCCTTGTCTTTCCAGCCAACCCTGCTGTTGAACACAAAATCACCGTGCAGCTGAGTTCAACTACAGTATCGCCTTCCAAAACGGTCAGAAATCTAGGGGTAACCATCGATGACAAGTTAAATTTCACAGACCACATCTCAAAAACTGCAAGATCATGCAGACTCTACAATATCAGGAAAATAAGACCTTTCCTCTCTGAACATGATATTGTGATTCTATTGTGTTTGTTGTGGTTATGTTTATTGTGGTTCCCATGAGTGTAAAACAAATTCCCCATGGGGCAATAAAGGTTTT
Organism: Xyrauchen texanus; assembly: GCF_025860055.1. Taxonomy (NCBI): domain Eukaryota; kingdom Metazoa; phylum Chordata; class Actinopteri; order Cypriniformes; family Catostomidae; genus Xyrauchen; species Xyrauchen texanus. Next base: position 8,022,909 of record NC_068298.1, on the reverse strand, counting down.
CATCATCAACTGCTTGTTCATTCACTTGTCATAACTAGACTGGACTACTGTAACTCTCACATCGCAGGCCTTCCTGAACGTGCAGCTAAACCTCTGCAAATGATCCAGAATGCAGCAGCACGTCTGGTCTTTAATGAACCAAAGAAAGCGCATGTTACACCACTCTTTGTCTCTCTCAACTGGTTGCCAGTTGATGCACGTATTCAATTCAAGGCTCTGATGCTGGCATACAAAACAGTCACTGGGTCTGCTAAAGCATACCTAAAATCATTTATGCAGATCTGCACTCCCGCCAGAAGCCTGCGGTCGGCTAAGGAACGTTGCCTTGTTGTACCAACACGAAGAGGCACCAAAACACTTTCCTGGACTCTCAATTTCATCATACCACGTTGGTAAAATGACTTTCCCAACTCCATCCGTGAAGCTGACTCACTCTCTCTCTTCCAAAAACGGTTAAAAACACATATTTCCAAGAGCACTTAACCAGTCACTAAAAAAAAACTTTAAGTGTTGCACTTAAATCTGTTTTGAATGCTATTGTGATTCTAGTGAGACTTTGTATTATGGCACTGTGGCAGCAGGGGCGTGGTCAAGCTCCTGTCCGGGAGAGAAAGGGGTGAGGTCGCTTGCTCCATCTCTCCTTGAAGTCGAGTCTCACAGGCACTTTTCGTACAAATATCTCCTTAAAATGATTCGTTTATGTTTTCCTCTTTTGTAAGTCGCTTTGGATAAAAGCATCTGCCAAATGAATAAATGTAAATGTAAGTCGGTAAGCTGTTCCAAAGTTTAGGTACGGCTATGGCGAATGCTGGATCACCCATAGATTTTAGCTTCGACTTAGGAACAGTTAATAAACTCTGGTTGGCGGACCTAAGAGCTCTTTCTGGATGGTATTCACACAAAAGATCGGAGAGGTATGCAGGTGCTCGGCCATTAAAGGATTTGAATACAAGCAAGAGCACTTTAAAACCAATTCTAGAATGGATAGGAAGCCATTGTAAAGCCAATACAGGAGTAATGTGCTCACATTTATGGACACCCGTTAAAAGTCTCAAAACTGCATTTTGAACCATCTATAATCTAGACATGGAAGAATTGTTTATTCCCAAATATAGGGAATTACAATAGTCCAGTCTAGAGGTGATAAAAGCATGTATCGCTGTTTCGAAGTGCTTAATGGATAAAAATGACTTCACTATAGCAAGTACTCTCAGATGATAAAAAATAGATTTTGCAAATGAGTTAATTTGCTTGTCAAATTTAAGAGCACTATCAAAAAAGACCCCCACATTTTTTTAACCGAAGATGATAAGACACCAAATTTTAAATGAGAAGTTTTGGGGGCTTCTCAAGAGCCAAACACAATGATTTTAGCTTTACTTTCATTTAAATTTAAGAAACTTATAGACATACAGGCATTAACATCAGACATCAGGGAAGCTAACATTATGTATCATCTATATAGCAGTGATAATTCAAGCCATATATATATATATATATATATATATATATATATATATATATATATATATATATATATATATATTTTTTTTTTTTTTTTTTTTAATTAAGCCTAAGGGAAGCATATAAAGAGAAAACAGTATGGGGCCAAAATAGAGCCTTGGGGGACCCCACAATTACTGAAATATATCAAAGACCTTGTTATCAACCAAAAAGCTCTGCAATAGTTGAAGAACCACTTTTTCCATAACTGTGGACAAAAATGAAATATAGGTGATGGCCCTAACATTAGATAATATTGTAGAATCCAGATTCTGATTTTTTTTAAAGGGATTAACAGTAGCATGTTTCAAACAGTCAGATACAATTCCTTATTCCAGGTACCTATTGAAAAAAAAAATCGAAGCGTGGGCCTAACCACATCAAAAACTTGTTTAAGGAAACGTAGGGGATGACATCGCATAGAGAACCCATAGGCTTAATTTGTTAACAATCTCCTGTTAAAACGGATCGGAAACTGAATTGAAATGGCTAAAAATACCAATACAGTTTGAACACACAGCAGGACCATAGAATGTTGGACTAAAATTTTGTCTAATTTTCCTTATCTCATCAACAAAGAATTGACAGAAGCTTTCACACATATCTGTTGACTCAGAAGGATAATTAAATAGTGGGATTCACAGCAGCATTTATAGTATTGAAAAAAGTTCTAGATCTGTGACCATTTTTATCAATAAGATCAGATAAGTACATAGACTTAGCCAATCTGACTGTTTTCTGATACTGGGATAGGGAGTCTTTTAACATTTCATACGAGATCTGGAGCTTGTCTTTTCTTCCATCTTCTTTTAGCCCTTCTGCAAGCCTGTCTAAGTGTGCGAGTGGTATCATTTAACCAAGACATAGACTAAGGTTTTTGGATTTTAGGCCTTAGAGGAGCTACCGAGTCCAATATGTTAGTGCAGACATCATTAATACAACCCAGGAGCTCATCTGCACTTTGATAATTTGGGGAGGAGAGCAAGGATTGAGAAGTCTCCTTGAACATTGAAGAGAAAGTAACACTGGTGGAAGAGGTCTCCGAGTTTGTAGGATTTGACAGCAGGAGATGTATGTGTGATCTGAGAAGCTGTAATCATCCAACTCAATGTCCAGCACAGAGAAACCATGAGCCAACATGAGATTGAGTGTATGACCCTGTGTATGAGTATTGTCTTTCATGAGTTGTACAAAATCAAAGGAGTCAATAAGCTTAATGAAATGTTTTGCCAGAGGGTTGGATGGGCAACACACAGGCACATTAAAATCCACAAGAATTAAAAAACGTATCAAACTTAGGCAAAATGCCACTAACAAAGTCAGAAAATTCAGTGAGAAAGTCTTTGTGAGGTGTTGGGGGTCGATATACCAACGCAATCACCAATGGATTGACAGAGCCCAGAACCAGGAGTTGTAACTCAAAACTGTTAAATGCATCTGTCGCCAAAAGCCGACATGAGGGGCCAGCTCTCCACCCCATCTCGCAGCTTGTGGGGAATTGAAAAATTTGCAGTTAGCAGATAATAGTTCCGAAAAAGGGCTCAAATCCCCAGTAGTAAGCCACATTTCAGTGACAAATAGGAAGTCAAAGGCACGTGAAGTGAAAAAGTAATTGAGAATAAAAGTTTTATTTACCATTGATCTCGCATTGATCAAAGCCATCCTTACCCGCACTGGGACATCATTCGACTGTGCGGTCCGGCAAAGCGCAAACCGAAATGGCAGCCACATAAACGCTGAGAGTAGCGGGGCATAGGCCTGCTGACAGTTTTTCCTGCAGAAAGTCCAGAACTGAAACAATCTGGCAGTTAACTGTACCTGCACCATGTGAACTGACCATCTTTCAAAGACACCCCATTTATTGGCATAGATTATTCTAGTTGACCTTAGAATGGTCTCAAAAACCTCAGTTGAAAGCCCTGTGTCCCTCAGTTGGTACCCTTCAGGGGCCCTTGCCCTTGAAATCAGACCCTTGCTGACGAACTCTGGCCAAGTCTCCCGGGAGCAGAGAAACCGGGGGAAAACGCATACAGACACATCCCGGGCCATGTATGCGCCATCGCGTCCAGACCCAGGGGGCTGGGTGACTCAGGGAGAAGTAGAGGAGACATTGCGCTGTTCATAGAGGCGAAGAGGTTCTCTTCTGCCCTGTAAAATCTCACCCAGATTTGTTGCACTACCTCAGGGTGGAGTTTACACTCCCCCGTCTGCATTTTCTGTCTGGACAGTTAATCTGCTCCCACATACAGGCATCCAGGGATATAAACTGCCCTGAGTAACAGGACACTGAACGTGGACCTCCTTGATGGTTTATGTAAGAGACTGCCACTGTATTGCCCACCCGCACCAAGACATGGCAGCCTCTGGAGGAAGTATTTCAGGGCCAGAAATACAGCCATAAACTCGAGACAGTTACTGTGACAACTGAGCTGACGACCCTCCCGTCACCTTGAGCTGGATGACCACTTAAGACCGCTACCCAGACCGTCAGGGAAGCGTCTGTCGTTAGCAGCCTGCGACGACGAGACGCACCTAGAGTGGGACACAAGGTAAGAAACCGGGGTCTGAACCACATAGAAAGTGAACGAAGCGTGCTGCACGTTTATCCCTTATTTTCCCTGAAATCCCCTGGCTTTTAGCCACAGCTGAAACGGTCTCATATGGAGAAGGCCCAAAGGGATCACCATGGACGCCATGAGACCTAGTATTTGTTGATACTGGTGAACAGTGCAACCTTGACCTAGCCTGAGTTTGCTCAGGGTGTTCTAAATGGACGTGATACAAGCGGGAGACAACTGTGCCTGCATCGTGATCGAATTCCACATAACCCCCAGATAGGTGATTCCCCGGGTGGGAGAGAGAACTCTCTTTGACGTTGAGTCTCAGACCCGGAGAAACCAGATGAGCTAAGACAATATCCCTGTGCTGAACTGCCAGTTCTTGCAACTGCGCTAAGATCAGCCAGTCATCTATTTAATTCAGAATGCGGATGCCCCGGAGTCGCGAAGGAGCCAGCGCTGCATCCATGCATTTCATGAATGTGCGGGTTAATAGGGCTAGGCCGAATGGAAGAACCCGATACTGGAATGCTTCGCCCCCGAAAGCGAACCTCAGGAACTTCCTGTGCTGTGGCGGAATTTATATATGAAGATATGCATCCATGAGATCGATGGTGACCAGCCAAACGTGATGTTGGGCTTGTGACACGATCGTCTTGATAGCACCCTGACTGGCGAGCGAATTTAATTCTGTAGCCCTTTTCTACTGTTCTTAGGACCCACATAGAAGTATCTGGCAGAAGTTTCCATGCTGCCATGTACTCTGATATGGTATTAATTTAAGACTTCCTGTTGAGAGTGTGTTGAGTGTTCCACGTCCTGGATTAAGGCAGGAAGCAACGGTACACCCAACTCTTTGTTGGATGCCTCTGTCGCTCAAAACACCAAAGGCACCAGGAGTGAAGAGATTTTGTGAGGGTATCGGGAGGGCCGAAGTGGATGGTACACGCGCCCCGTCCCAAGGGGAACTACCCCCACAAGGCTGGGTACAAAACCATCAGGGTTTCTTTCTTTTAGAAATCACGACCCTGAGGTCCTGCTTGGGGGGCTGCTGAGGGCGACGAGCCTGTGCCCAGTCCTTACGAGGGGGAGCACGACTCACCACGCTCTGTTTCTGAGCCTCCCTCCAAGCAGAGTCGGGGTGGGACTGGGTGGCCGACGGCCCCTCCTCCTGAGTGTGGCAAGAAAAAAACTGCCCATAGGCTTCCTCGTTGCTTTTTGCCTCCTGGAATCTGGAGATAACCGTATTCATGGCATCTCCAAAGAGACCAGAATGCGAAACCGGGGCATCAAGTAAGAAATCTCTGTCCTTATCCCTGATGCCCGAAAGTTTAAGCCATAAATGCCTCTCCGTGCTAACTAAATCAGACATAGACCGGCCAATAGCACGGGCTGTCTGCTTGGTCGCACAGAGAGATAAATCTGTGGCCCGACGAAGTCCAGAGAAGGCTTCTTCGTCAAGCGTTGCACCCGCACTCAGGTCTTTCAGTAGGTCAGCCTGGTAAGCCTGTTATACAGCCATTGCTTTCGTTCTCTGACATTTTTCCACCTTTTTTATATATATATATATATATATAGAAAGAGGGAAAGGAGAAAAGGTTCACTGCGCACTGCCTAACAAATTCTAAATCCTAGCTAAGGAAAGGTGTGTGAGACACACACACAGAGAATGCTCTGAAGAAAAGGATCTGACGACACGCTGGTGGCGCATCCATTTATAGCCCGGTCACAGGTGCATCGAATGATTACACCAACCAAGGCTATAAATTCCAGTCAATGTTCATTGACGTGTTACACACATATTTCAGCTGGTCACAAACATGAAGGATTGTTCCAAAAGCGCTTTTCTCAGCGCAGCATCCTAGTGAAGCTTTTTGTAAAGGGAACAGCTTGTTCCTGGTTTGTACGAAATTAGGTGGTTGCACACAAAAAAAATACAAAAATGTAACTGAAGTCCATCAAAGCTGCAATTGGACATGGCTGACTTTGCATGTTCTCTTTGCTGTAAAGACCAAGGACTGCTACAATACATTTGAACTTGTCATTGTGCAGGGTATCACCCTATGTCCCCCAAAACGAACTGGTTGTGTCTAAATTCTCATGGTGTCAGACAATGCACTACATTTTAATTTGAACTTACTTCTTGAAAGTTTATGCACTATGATATCCTTCGCCTACTGTTTCATGAATACTGGGTATTCGGACATCCTATGCATCTGACATGCTTGTTTTTGCATACTGTCTTCACAGGGATTCAGGGAAGTTTGCATATTCAGATGCAGCTTTTATTGCATGGATATTGTTCCAAGTCCAATCTGAAAAAGCAAAGGCTTTCATCCAGCATCTGAGTCATTCAGTTCTCTTTCGGAACAGTGGGAAACACAAGAAATGTATGCATAAAATAAATTAATAAATACATTTCCTAAAAACATTATTAATTTTATACTGTCAACAATACATTTCTGTTGCTCAGATATTTTTATGTTTCCTTGTAAAATTAATTAATAATTAATCCAGAGAAAAACTCATTTACAAGATGTCAATATCAACAACCCAACATCAAGATGATTGAAATAAAGATGAACATATTATAAATAAAATTTACAAGATATTTAAAATAATTTAAACTGTCAATGATGCATTGATGGCAATTTCTCATAATTTCAGATATGTGGTACAGTGTTTTTGATAGGAGCCTTTGAAAAACGATGGCATACAGTACAAGTGCAAGTACAGATTAGACTGAACTGTTAATATTGTCAACATTTGGGAGCTAAAACTCTGCAAATCATCTGAACTCTAGTGCATCATGTGAGCCTCTCCAGACTGTTATCTGTGCATTCATACTGTGCTTGTTTTAGAGTTCATGGACACATGGAGCTGACGGTCTCATGCTGGACCAGCAGACTCTCCATGTTTGGAAGCATAATCCTGAACAGATTGTGGAAAAGGCTCAGAGACAAATGAACTGTGTGTGGACACTGGCAGGAAAGGTTCTGTTGGTTTTTTGCTATAACATTTTGGAATAAACTGGACTTGGGTTCTTCAATTCATCATGTCATTGCCAGCTAAACAACTTTACAGAAAAATGTGAATCAAAACAAAACATAACCATGAACTTGACTAAACTTGACTTGAACAAAACATAAACATGAACTTAACTTGACTATGACCGTGGCATGAACAATTTCACAAACAAACATCAATGCTAGTCACCAGACAATAGGCTTGTTCGACTTCATGCAGCTCTGTGCATACCGATCGGCGGCTGACTTGAAGCAGTGCATGCCGGTTAGAAATTTTGTCCGACTTGATACAGCGCCGACGCCATGTGACTGTGACGTATGCCATCAAAGTACCGCGAGAGCGATTCGAGAGTAGCCGGAGGACTCAGCCAGCACAGCTTCTCAAGAGCAGCTGCACAGGTACTGATGACGACACAACTGATCCACGATGACGTGCGTTTCAAGTTTATTGCGACTTTTAAAACAGTTCAATACCTTTTTATGCCATCTTTATCTTAAAAATCATATTTATTAGATATCGTTTTACTGTATTTACTTTATTGTTAATAAAGGGTTTGTGTATGTTTATTTTGCATGACTTTCTTTTTCATACAGACCTTTTACAGTATTCAGCTGCATAACCTATTCAAAATGAGCATTTTTAATAACTCAAATGTTAATCTTAAAAACAGACAATCTAATGTGGTCATAAATGTATGCTCCTGTACAAATGATGCATAATACATTGTTCTTCCATTTGTTCATATGGTTTCTTCATATTCTCTAGTTTATTTTGCTGTGGTCATACTTCACCTGCATGTGGTTAACAAACTGCTAACAGCTTGCTATATCTTCAACTTAACAACAGTACAACATTCTGTTCACTTTCAAAGAGTTGGTCTAAATCACAATATAAATCCAACAGAATTGTGCTTTTCTGTATATGAAAATGAATGGTGTTTTGTCTCAAATATTAAAAAGAGCTCATCTGGAGGGTACTGTAAATCCTGTTGCTGAAACCTTTTTTTTATAGGTTACTTTTATGATTTTGTATTAGCAGAAACACCCATGTCAAACTGCTAAAGTATATATCCAATATGTTATCTTGTTTTGGAAGACCTCCTTCCAAAACACCACTTATACACACACACACATCTCAAAAGTGTGTTAATACCATGGTCCATGGTTAATACATAAAGTTACTTAATCACTAAATCATAAAAACAATGGAAATCACTGCTAATTAATGTTGAGCCAAAACTGAAAGTTGAATTAAAAGGGTAATTGCATTTGTTGCTAACTATTAGTAATAATGAATGGAACTGGTGTTGGCTATGGTCCCATGGTTCCTTAGGATATATAAAGAACCTGCACTACCCTATGTAACACAACAAAATGGACAACGTAACCATTAATGTGTTAGACAGCAAAGGTAATGTTGTCATGCTAACAGTTTCCAATGACATCGCTGAAAGGATGAAGAACGGTAAGGAAACCGCATAACTGTGAAATAATTACAAGGCACCAATGATTTGTGCATGTGTTTTATTTATCATTTATTCCCCCAGATCAAATGTTCCTTTCTTCTGTCATGGAGCAAGCATCAGCTATTGATTACAAAAGCCACCAATTACATCAGTAATACATTGCAAAGACTTTACACTTTCGATACAGTATTTTTATTCAACATATAATTTGCAGATTCTAGGTATAGTAACTTTAAAACTAAATTGATAATGTGTAATTTGTTTAAATAGATACTTCTTACATTTAACTCACCTTCGTTGCTCATTGTGCCCAATGTCATGCAAAAATAATGGAATTTCTATCGCTTCCAGCTCGTCTGCGATAAAGCAAGCAAACACCACGTGATCTGCCATGACTGACGTAATTGCAGCAAACTACGGGAGCCACAACGTGTCCGGCTTCATATCTCCGTTTGCAGATCCTCCCCGCCTGCACGCGGCAACTCTCGCAGATCGGTTACATCCAGCAGCAGCCGATGTCGAACACACCTAATGGCAAACATGAGGGCTTAAATACACAGACACAGGGGAATATAAACCAGTGATCAAACAGAACACTACAAGACTAATAACCTAAAACCAATTGCAAGCTAGAACTAATAACAAAGTAATCAAACAATGAAAACAAGACACATGATCATGGAGGGAAAACAGGACATCACATGACTAGGGAAACACATGACATAAACTTTTCAAAATAAGAGACATGAAAAACAGGAACCAACAGAATAAACATGACAATAACAGACCTGGATATTTTTATGTCTGCTCACTATTTCACCACTTGTTAATCAACTTGTTGATTTCACAAGTTCATTTTAATGGTCCTGCTTTGTGACATACACATTTTTTAAGTGTTTTATGTAGTCTATCAGTTAATGTGTGGTTATACAACTGCGTGCACAATAATGACCAGACTGTTTCAATTAGATTTAGATGGATATAAAGTATAAATCACACAGCAGGACATTTCAAGGTATTGAGCTATTTTTACACATTGTTTTCAACTGTTAGACTAAGTTGAGTAGACTAAATAAAACAGTTTGACTAAACAAGTAAAGCTTTAACTTATTTTATGCTAATTATGCAAAAGAATCTCTTTTTTTGTAATGTTGAGGCACCACATGGCAAGACTGAAATGCAATAATTTTATTTTTGTTTATTAGCATAATCAATGTTCTCTGCTGTCCAGATAAATTATGAAAATATAACAGGGAGAGAGGCTTGACTTTTAAGGGACTATTTATTTACAAAAAAAAAATAATTGAGGAGAGAAAAAAAAAATCTTAATCAATATAGCCATATAGCAAATTTTGTCTGCCCAAATAAAAAAATAATTAAAACATCAGCTTCCCTCCTACTTCTGCTATATTTTGGCCTGTAAATGAAATAAACCAGTGTAACAATTTCCCACAGAGTCTGACATCACTCTTCTAATATATATAACAGAAGCCTTTCACACTTTAAAAACAAATGAAAAATGGTTTCCTGTTTTCCACAGAATGAACAGCCCTCCCCTACCTGTGGATCAAGGTTTGCTCTGTATCTATTTTTAGCTATAATTCCATGTACAATTCTCCACTGAAGGTCTCCAGACTGTAGTATCTCGACCAATCAGACACAAAGTTATTCATTAATAATTTTTTATTCATTAAAAGCCAATGGATGTCTCCCACTGATCATTATCAAGCCTTTACACTGTCTTTACAATGTCCAGCAACTAGTGGACATCAGTGACATTCGAAGCGGGGGAGGTTAACTGCATGCCAGAGCACTCCTTTCCCACATAGGAAATGGACATAAAGCCCAGAACACAGACTTTTCTTAATTCATTTATAGACAAACTATTAATTCACATGTATATCCCCAGGACATTGTTTATAGGATCATTACTGTCTTGCATTGTACTGACAGAACTACCAGATAATGTACAATTAGTGTAACCATGTATCCTATCAAATAAATCCTTGTGACATCCTGCACAATGGTATTTATATTTATATATAAAATTCAGACAGCATGCATTGTATGTTTGCTATATTAATAAGAGCATAAAGGGGCTTAAACTAACCCCGATCATGCAATTGAGTCAGCTTCAAAACAAAGGATCATTCCCCTTGAAATTGCTCCTTTCTCATTGGTCAAGCCAGACACGAGAGGAGGGACCTCCAGCAGAAGTTAAAAGACTTATTTTTCTTGCCATGGTCCAGTCTCCGCTAAAACACTCAGCTCTGGAAAAACACAGTTATCCACCTCTTCATCAAAATTATCTAAATCCAGTCTGTAGTCCTGTGGCAGAAAATCTAATATCAGAGTCAACAGATTCTGTGCCAATCTGATTTATCTTAATCAAAGTTTTAAAGCCAAATTTTCAACAGTTATCCATCTTTTTCCATTAAATATAATTTTTTTATAATATTTGTTGTCCACATGTCCTTTCTGAGAGTATCCGATTTAAAAAACGTTTAGTGCAGAATTAAAAAGTAACAGTTCTTCTTTGAGCCATAATCTCGGTGCTATTTGCATCCTGTGAAAAACTAAAAAGTGTCCAGGATTTTAAAATGCATCTATAAAAATGGCTCAAACCAGACAAGTGCAGTTATGTTAGCACACATCTTCCCCTTAGAGCAGTCACTGTGCCATCTGAATTCTGAAGGCCTTTATCCTTAATCTGATGTCAATAAACCCCTGGCCTCCTTCCTGTATAGGTAGATACAGCACAGCTGCTTTCAACCAATGCGGCACCAATCAGCCAAAAAATCCACTATTCGCTGCTGAATTCCTCTCACCAAATCATCAGGAGGCTCAAGTATTGCCATTTTAGGCAATAAATGAAGATGCAAAGAAATGTTTGCAGACCAGGACCCTTCCCCTGTAGGATTGCTGGTGTAGCAACCATTTACAGTGAGACAACAGAGCACACACTTTCTCCACAAGGCCCTCCCAGTTTTTTTTTCCTATACTCTTCTTTCCCTATAAACACCCTTCCTCACTGCAAGCCACCAGGAATTGCTGGACCTTTTAAAATCTCTTCCACAAAGCATCACATTTACACCAGTTATCAACTGCTGAAGAGGCTTTTCTATAGCACTCTATAGCCTCCTTTAACAACTGAATGTCACTTTGCTCCCGGATTATAATCATGACATCATCGGTGTATGCAGAGAATTTAATATGAAAATTGAGGGAGTTGACCTGTAGACCAATTAGCACTCTCCTCAATCTACACAACAAGGGTTTGATTACTATACTGCACAGCTGACCTGAGAGAGGACAGCCCTGCCTGATTCCTCGATTTACTTTTATAGGGATACTTAACCCACCGGCCAATTTTAATATTTTAAAATTGAACTTTACCTCGTATACATAAGTTTAATATTGGTGTGACAGCTCTATCAACCACCAGCATCTAAAGCGGTGGTAATGGGTTTTGTTTTTACAAATAACCACAAACACATTTTCTTTAGATAGGTTTATTCTTTTCATAATTTAAGCTCAAATGTCCAATCTGAGGGCACGCATTTTGGTTAATAATAGTATAAATTTGATCAGAATTGTTTAGGGCATTATACCTGTCTTTTGTTTCTCCACATGTTCCTGCTGCTGAGTGAGTAATCTGCCAAAAGGAGAGCTGCAGTTTGAAACTGCCTTTTATACTCCACCACAGGAAGTGGAAGGAACCAACTCCTGGCAGTGGGCAGGGGGACTCTGAACTACAAAATACTTAACAACACAGCAGCATGTGGATCATTTGTTTGGGTAGATAAATATTGCATTTTGGTAATTATGTTTGTTTAGTAATTTCTTATGTTTGGTTGTTGAGTTTATTTTGGGTCTTGGTAACTGTAGTAAGTCAAGTTTTCTCCCCTTTGTGTTTGTGTAGGCTAGCCTTTGTGTATATATACCCCTCCTTTTGTGTCCTGTGGCAGGTCAGGTTTTCTTTATGTTAATGTATATTGTAGTCTTGTTATGTTGACCTCGGTTGTGTTAAAAGACCCACTTTAAGTATTTTTGTTTGAATTTACATAGTTTGCTAAATAAAGCCTAAACTTTCTTAACAACAACCACCGTGTGTCCTTTACTGCTTGGTCCCTGACACTTGGAAATAAAATTGTTCCCCAAAACCAAAAGCTTTCAGAGTATCAAACAGAAACACATGATCAACCAGGTTGAAAGCCTTTTCTTGATATAAAGATAACAAGCCCATATTAACCTTATTGCAACCAGTGTACAAATTGGAATAAAAACCCACAGCAAGTCTGAGAATCTCCAGTGGATCTGATGTGACATGTCCATTATTGTCCTTCAAAGAGTACATCTGTTTCTTTTTGTCCGCTTTTCGCTCCAAATTAATATGTAAGAGCATCCATGTATTTTACAGTTAAAAAGTGGTTTCTTAATAGAGCTCCTTTAAAGCTTTCATTTAAAATTTATCTTAGCTGATTTTTCTTCTCAGTCCACAGTTATTTATATTAGCTGCATATTAACTGTCATAATTATTTTCAATGTCAACAATCAATGTTTCCAGCCACTCTATAGACTTTTTTAAACGTAAAGAGGAATGAGATGCATATTGTTTTACAAAAATTTCATATATGAACTTTCCCAACTTCCCACCACTGTATAGTAGTTTAAAAAGACTCTTTTCTGTTTTCCAGGTCTCCCAAAATGATTTAAAAGCTTCACAAAATAGTTTATCTTCTAAAAGTTTAGTATTAAAATGCCAATAGCAACTCTTGACTGAACTTATAGCCAAAGTAAAACCAACCGTTTTAAGTTTATTGTCAGAAATAGCATTAGGAGTAATAGTTGTTACTCTATTCTCTATTTCTCATGTTATAAGATGTATAAAACGATCCAAACGTGCAGCAGAAATCCTTTCATTGCAAACTTTCACCAATGTATATTGCTTTGTAGAGGGGTTATGTTCCTTCCACACATCTAAGAGATTTCAATTTTTTATCACACCAGCTAATCAGGTTGCTGACAGTGCGTAAGGCTCCTCTCCATTTCTATCAAGAGTAAAATCAAGAGTACAATTCCAGTCTCCTCCTACAACAATAAAAACATTATACTTCTTCCTTCACTGTGTTTTCTAACATAGTAAAACATTTTATTATTTCTGCTCTAACGTTGGGAGCATAGATATTCACAAAGAAGAATTTACAGCCTTTACAGGTAAAGACCTTCCTGGCTTCACTTCATTTAGCTTTAACAGTGTGTATGTGTGTGTGTGTGTGTGTGGGGGGGGGGTTATCTTCACCAGAACTTAAATTAGTCCCATGACTCAAAACATACTCTCCTTTCCACCATAAACCCCAATCAACTTCATTACTGTAAGTATTGTGGGTCTCTTGCAGAAAAGTATCACTCAAATCCTTCTTAGCGCATCATTGCGCATATCCCATTCGTCCTCCCATTCCTCATCCCATTGATATTAAGGGATCCCTCCAGCAAGATCCCCATAAGAAAAAGAGGGAGAAAGAAAAAGCACTAAAGAATGGACACTACATTGTAAGCCATCATACAAATTTAGTTTTCCCCTAGTTAGTCTTTCTCTTCCTGTTTTTTTACTAATTGCGGTTATATGTTTTATGAGACGGAACCTCTTTTGTTTTGTGAGTTCTTCATTGCCACTCAATATTCTATTATGTAAATAGTCACCTACTTCAACCCCTGCCTCTCCTTTAGTCTTGTCAAGAAAAGAGTTAATCTCTTCAACAGTGTATAGATCTTTATCAGCATCTACTGGCCCATCTGCCCACTGCTCACTGTCTCTCATACCATTATCAGTAAACTCTGACAAAACTTCCAACTCATCAGTGAGGTTCTCCTCTGAGCCTCCTGCCTGAGCTCCATCATTCATCTCCTCTGAGCCTCCTATTTTTTCTCCACCATTCATCTGTCATATCCTCAGCAGCAGACTGAAGCTCACTCTTATCAATAACATCAGTAACATTCACACATCCAGCTTTAACACTGTTATCACTCACCTCCTCCTGTCCTTTCACCTCCTCTAAGACTTTAACTCGTTTCTCACTTCTCTGCTCTGCTCCATCACTTCTGTGATGTTCAACAGCAACTCCAGTATCAGCTCGAGATGTGGACTGCAGTTGATCTTCTCTATGTGGACACGCAAACCTTTTATGGCCCAAATCTCCACACTCAAAACATTTTAAAATATCAGTGCTCGCATAAACCATGTACAAGTTTTTTCCATTATTCACACGGAAGGAAACTTCTGGAGTCCGCGTGGGTGAAGTGAGGAACATATAGACCTGGCGTCTGAAAGAAAGCACATGTTTTATGTCATGTTTTTACACCAGAGGGGAATCAGTTTCACAGGGCTTGCTATCTTCCCGAATCTCTGCAGTTCTTTCACGATCGCAACATTCAATATAAACGGCGGAACATTAGAGATTTTTGTTGCTGGAGCGGATAACGGCGTAACTTGAACAAAAATTTATTTGACCATATCCCCAACTCACTGTCAACAATCAACAATTCAGACTGTAAAAACACCACAATTGCTTTGTTCATCTGTGATGGTGACACTATAATTTCAAAACTGACCTGATCTCTAACTAAGAAAATCTAAGATCAGATCTTCCACTGTCACTCCAGGCTCCGGCACACACCTGCAGCCATGCCAGAGTGACAGAGCTGACCCGATATAAAACTCCATACCGGTGTCTGAGACTCAAAAACACGCAGTTAATAAACCACAACTTTTCACTTTTCTTTCCTCTGCTAAGATTTAAAACTATTTAACCAGGAGAAATATAAAGAAAAAAAAAATGAAAAAAAAAACGATAATAATCACATTTGCTGCCAACAACACCCTCAGCTCATTCACACACTCCTAGCATGCACCAGAAAGAGAGAGAAAGAGTGACTGTGACAGGGCGGAGCCGGGTCACAATTTTACACACTTAAAGGCCGACTGCGGATGGTGTTGCAACACAAACAAAAACACAGGACGGTCAGCTGACCGTAAACTTTCTCTCTCTCTGTTGCACCACTATCCGCAGTCGGCCTTTATCCCACTCGGAGGCTTGATTATCCTTATAAGGAACCGGGTGTGTAAAATAAGGAACCAGGTGTGTAAAATCATGACCCGGCCCCACCCTCCTCCCTATCACAGAGACTTATCTAATAACATAGAACATAGTGTTTTGTTTACTACATCATTAATACATACTATATCTTGAACAAATAAAGTGAGCTGTCAAAGTCGGTGAATACAGCAGATATGATAAATAGGAAACAGTAGAAAGCACTCAGTCTATCACAAAAACATAACATCCATTAGAAAGCTTCCTGGATGATAAATGTTTTGCATTTTCTTATAAACAACATGGCATATGAGACGTGTACTGCAGATTTGGCTCATGAGATTTGAACCATTGTTTGTTGTATCTTTATAATGACAGCACTTACATACTTCCTACGTGCCTTTATGCCAGTTTGCACTGAAAGAACTAACTACAATATGACAATTATAAAATAGCAGTAGAATAATCACTTTCTTAGTTTATTCTGATTTCACATTATTTATATTTATTTGACCATAAAACACACTATTTTACTTGGTGATAGACAGACATACATTTTCTGCAGAATTAGAATCTTGGAACATCATACAGAAAGTTTATGTTTAGAAAACAAATCACTAGTTGTTACTGTCCTGTCACATTGTCAGGTTGGGTTTCTGTCTGACTGGACCATGGCATTATGGTCCCCTTTGTCTCATATTTCAAGTACGTTCTTTGTGTGAGCCCATCTGTCCGGTTGTTAGTGACTGCCGTGCGTGAGTTACTGCTGTTACTGTCACCTTGTCAGGTTGGGAGGACCGTGGCATCATCGTTCCCTGTTAGTTTTGTTCCATGTGTAGCGGGTACGGCCGGTCAAGGATAGATAGGGCGGCGGCACCAGCCGAGGGGGGTAAGCTCGCTGCCGATGCCGCCCTGAAAGCCACCCTGTATTTAACAGGGAAATAATAACCCAAATCGAAAAGGGCACACAGGTTCGTTGTTTCAAGACAAGAGGGCGAGAGATGTGGATACCGCGGTACAAAATATTTTGTTTATCTATACAGATTAAGCATAATAGACACTGAATGCTCATTTCATCCTTCTAAAAGTGTATTAAAGCACCACATTCAACTGCATAGTTTGTAGTAGGCTTCACACACCCATAAACGTATACACTGACGCAAAAGGCTGAGGCTTACCAGCAGCAGGAAGGCTAGCCAGGGGCAGTAATTCCCCGATAAAGACACGTCAACCCCAAGTGTACACTCTCTCACACGCACATACACACACAAACACAGGTGAGTCAGTTGTAGACACACAGCACTCCACAGGTGAAAAAGGGGCACTACCACCATTTAGCGCGGGGAACAGCTAGCCCCCTGCACTAGGCCTTCAGCTCCTGAAAACACAGAAGAGGAAATTAACTAAATACACCTAAAAGACAAACTGATTTTCAACATACAACACATATGTCAGTGAAGGGCAGAGATAATGACAAATCACCATAACATAAACAGAAACACAAACAATAACAAATTAAAATGGTTTCAATGAATACAAAACACCATTTCCAAACTCTGATGATCTCTGTGGCTCAGGATACACACAGAGGACGAATCTCGCTTCTCTGTGAGAGAGGAAAAAGCACTTCTGAAGCCAGAGACAGAGTTTATAATGTAAACATACAAAAACAAAATGTATAACAAAACAGAAAACAAAAATGTATAACAAAACAGAAAAACAAAAATGTATAACAAAACAGAAAACAAAAAGGTATAACAGAACAGAAAACAAAAACAGCAGCATAGTTCAGCCCTGCAGCTTCCATCCAGACAGACACCTTCTGGTAAGCAGATTAGATCTATAGAAGAACAAACAATTAAACGTGAAACCCACACGAGTCACTCACCATCGTATTTAAGGCGCTCACGTACCAAAAGTGTTGAAGCTACAGCCATAATTACAGCCGCACACACACAAGGCTGTATGGAACAGCTGACTGAAGGAAGGCAGCAATTGGCCAGCGGAGCTCGATACGAGCCTCGCGCAAACAAATGCTGAATCACATACAATGAAACTAACATTAACACAAGGTACCAGAGCCAGGCAGTTAGCCTAATGTTGAACATAAAAACAATCAATGACGACAACACATACCTATTGAGTGGAAACGCCCAATACCGGAGAAAAGGGGGAGGCCATTAGACCATGACCCGCATCTAGGCGGCACATAGCCGCCCTAATATACCCCACGAATGCACGCTGATAGGCTATAAACGAAACCACCAAATACTGAGGGGCGGGATATAATAAAACACAGACAGATGCGCTGTTCTTATGCACGCCGCATAATACAAAATCGCATTAAAAAGTTAATATTATGCATAATCGGGAAAATCACGGTTACACACAAATTACAACATTAGGAAGGGGGAAACTGCTACAAGACATTAGTCTGTCTCACTACATATGCATGTTGATGTTTTTGCCTTTATGTGTTTCAGGTGCCGCTGACATGCAGAATCAGCGTTTCCATGGAAACCTTGATTGTTTCCATGGGGATGCTGATCATGCCAACTTTCAGCAGTGAGCGGCACCTGCCCCTTGTTTGTTCCTGCCTATATTAATCCCCTCATGTGTCATTTCCTTAGCTAGATTGTTAAATGTAGTTAAATGTTGAATGTTTAATGTTTAATGTTTAATGTTTAATGTTGCTCAGTGTTGACTGAGTTTTTGAGTATTGTCGAGTACTAACCTCACTCTCTCTGCCTAGTTGGTTCCAGAGGCATATCACCAATGTTTTAGGAGTTGGAGAAAAGGTGAGTTTCTGTGCTCATAAAAGCGGGTACAGGGACGCTCGTTTTTGTGGTGGTGTGGGTGTTTGAGTTTGAGTTTGTTTAAGCAGCGCTTCTCCTAAGTCCGTTAACTTAATTAGTGGAAAAGTAGATCCAAATTCTGTCATTACTGTTTTAACACCGGACATTGAAAAAAATGTTGTCCTCTGTTGGCAGGAAAATCAAAGTCACATAGTAAAAATAAACCAAGTATAAATGCAGTTGCTCTTACTTTAATGGCAGTAACCATGTCTGTCTCAATAAACCCGCCAGTGTTCTCTGCTTGTTTTGGGAATGACAAACATAAGGGTTGATACCGAATCTGAAGTTATTCAAAATTATGCTCCTTTTATCATAGAGGGTTTTGTGTCCTTGACTGGTTGTACTAATAATGTGCCAATGAAGACTCTAAGAGACACTGGGACATCTGAATCTTTCATTTTAGAATCTGTTCTACCTGTCACAGTGGCATCAAGTTCAGAGAAAAAACTTTTTAATACGAGGAATTGGACTTCAAACCTTGTCAGTTTCCTTTGCACTGAGTTGTTTTGAAGTCAAATTTAGTTAATGGGGAAGTGACCTTGAGGTCATTTTGGGGAATTATTTGGCAGGGGGCGAGTTTGGCGAGATGTGCCTACTCCATCTGTAGTTAAGTCAGCTCCATTGAGTTCACAAGCTGATGAACTTGTGCAGGAATTCCCAGATGTTTTTGCATCCTGTGAGGTGATGAACCACACTTCATCATTTGAAAATAAAGAGTTGTCAAAGTTTGCAGTACCTGGCTTATCTGGTCTCTCTCTGCTATTTCTCGTAGTGATTTGATGGCAGCACAGCGGGATGACCCTGGAGGAAGGGGTCTCACCAAATAAAAATTATGTTGGTGATTCAGGTAGTTGTGCCCAGTCTATTTAAGGATATGGTGTTGCAAACTGCTCATGGTGAGGTCGCTGGTCATCTAGGAGTTGGGAAAACATATGACCGAGTTTTGCGTTAATTCTTTTGGCCTCACCTAAATAAAGACATAGCTGCATATATAAAAACCTGCCATACCTCCCAGTTGACAGGTAAACCCAATCAGTCTTTGAAGCCTGTACCACTGTGTCCAATTCCAGTCTTAAATCAGCCAATTGAACACATAATAATTGACTGCATTGGGCCATTGCCTCCATCCAAGTCTGGTAATGCAAATTTGCTTACAGTAATGTGCCAAGCAACTCGTTACCCCACAGCTTACACACTTTCGATGATTTCGCTTTATGATTGTTCATAGTGATCGAGGGACCAATTTTATGTTGCGTATGTTTGCAGAGATTTTGCAACTGTTTGAAGTGAAGTATAAACAATCAAGCACGTATCATGGTCTTAGTCAAGGAGTCAAACCCTATAGCGTTGTTACGTGACTATTGTGTTTAATTAAATCGTGATTGGGAAGAGGGGTTACCTTGGTTAATGCTCGTGGCCTGGTAGGTAACACAGGAGAGTTTGAGTTTTAGTCCAAACAAATTTGAATTCGGTCAAGCAGTGTGTGGTTCACTTGCAGTTTCTTAGGAGGAGTTGAAGGGCGGTGAGCTGCCTCAAAATTTGTCCTATAATGTGAATTTGTTTCGTAGACGTTAGGTTTTGGTGGGACAGTGTGTGCAAGAAAATCTAGCCAAAGCGCAGAAAAAAATTAAGTTCTACGACCGCCACTCTGAATGTCATATTTTTAGTCCGGGTGTTCATTTTTAATCAGGTGTTAGCGTTGTTGCCTTCACCTGGCTCTCCTTTTTCGTGCGAGATTTACAGGTCCATATATTTTTACACTGAGCAAAATTATGTAATTAATGTCATCGCCAACAAAGACTTGCCCGCTGCCTCGTGAACATATCCAAGGATATATAAAGCTCCCACTCACAAATGACAGGTGTATCAGCCATGCCCCTCACAGCCTTAACTGTACCTGAAACAACCACACGCACACAAACAACTGTTTAAATAAACATTCTGGAAAATACAATCATCATACTGGAATTGATTGGGTATAGATTTGGTTTGGAAATATTCCTGTTTTCATACGAAAGTTTACCAAAATGGTCAGTTGTTTCCTGTTTATCTTTCTTTAGATATGGCAACTGCAAGCAGTTCAACTGACAGTGACCTGTTTTCTTCCTGGCAATACATTGAAAAATAATTAAAAAGGCAACTAAATCCAAAAAAATTAGGCTCCAACAACATCAAAAAGCAATACCAAAGAGAATGTGTTGTGCTGAAGCCTCTGTTATGCCTACGGTCAAGACCATACTGGTGGTGGTAGTGGTGGGGGTATGAATAAATAAATGAAAATATTTGGTTAGCTCCACTGATGCAATAACAGGCTTCACACAATGATGAAGGTGAAGCAATGGATGGCTTGCTCCCACGAGACATCACAATGTGTTTTTACTGCAGCTCTCTGACAACTGCAGCAACATATCCAACTCTCGTGTCATGATTTTCCCAACCTTTTATTCACGCTGTATCAGTTTTATTGCTGAGAGGGGACCTGTGAAAATCTGTACTCTCAGTAGTCACGCATAAGACACAGGTTCACTTTTAGTGCATGCAACCCTCCTTCAGTTTGATCATATATCAGGTCATCTAAACATATCTGCAATTTATTTATTTGATAAGAGTAGATAAGTTAGACTAATGTTTTTCAATGATTGGAGTTTTGCTTCAGGAGCCATCACTGTACCAAATAGTATAAAAATCACGTTTTCAAGCACACAACTTCTGATCTTAGACTTACATAAATGGAATCTATCTATCTAATATGTCTGTCTGTCTGTCCTATATCTATCTTTTATTATATTGTTAACATATGCGATTATATATTTGCAATTTATTATTTGCCTTTTTTTCTGCCTGATGTTCATCACCCTGTCAGAACAGACCAGCAACATATTTTGTTTCACGACCCACCAGTTGAGAACTATTCCAGAATGAGAAATGAGCCGTGGAATTACTTGGAGTGAACAGTTTGTAGTCTACTGTCACTTACTTTTTAACTTTTGCAGAATTCGATTTGAACGTCTGACCTCGTATGTTCATTGAATAACAATGAATGACATCAGCATGTGCTGATGGCAAAGTTTTTCCTTTATCGCTCAATCTAGTCTGATATATCAGTCCTCTGCATGATGAAGAAGAAGCGTTTGTCTGTGCCACAGCAAGCTAAATTAATGATCCTCGCAGGAAGGAATGCTAATAGCCGTCTCGCTGCTGTGGGGGGAAAGTGGTGTTCGTGTTGTCCATCAACATTTTGGAGAATAAAAGAGAAATAGAGTGAGTGAAAGAGACATACATTGAGAGAACAAAGTGGCTTCTCTGGCATCTTTAGATTATAGCTAAATAAATGGGGTATTAGGAGTTACAAGTTTGACTCTGATGCTTCAAGGACTGACTAATGGCAGATCTGAGCTCTGTTATGACAGAATTTTAAAACTGAGAACAGAAATAGGATATCTGAGGCTACTTTTAAAGGATGTCTGAAGGATCTCCTGAGGTGTGGTGTGGTGTCTGAGCTTCATGTTTAGTGTGCAATTTCTCCAATTCATTTTCTTTGAATGGCATGTCTCCTCCTCATAATATTTCTGGATGGGACCTTGAGGATTTGTTTAGTTCTATTTGGTTGATATCACTAAAACACACCAATCCTGCCTTGGCACTTAATTCTGGCCTGTCTTTCAAAGTGGAGTCAATAAAAATGAATTACATATATTTACTAATGCACTTTAAAATGCTGTTTCAGTAAGTGAGTTTCAGTAAGCTTGCAAATGTGTTTTAAGTTCCATCGCATACGCCTCTTGATATCCACATAAGAGTTGTCCAAAATCCATTAATCAATGGTGCGGACCTTCAGCTGGGAGGTAAAACGTTACCAGAGACATTAGGGTTTAGAAAGACGGAAAGAATCCAAAGAATATAATTACATTAAAAATCAATTGTGAAAGACAAATGCATGATTTATGGCTTGAATGCAAGACTTTATTAAGTTTGGCAACTTTTTAGTTTGAAATATTATTATTTTTTTACAAATATTGTTTGTCATGGTAAAAAACAAAATATGCCCTTAAACAAAAGCTGTTCTTGCAGAATAATGTTTTTTTTTTTACTCCACTTATATTGTTAGTATAAGTGTTTAGCACCAAAACCTCTGAATGTACCAAAATGGTACATTTTGTGCTGCTGTGACCTTAAGACACCTAAGTAAAACAATTGTCACATGTGAAATGATAAATACCGCTTTCAAGGATCCAATATTTTCCAAACTAGCTGTTTTTCTTTTTTTTTTTTTTTTTTTTTTAGGGATTTTAAAGAGCTTAGTTTCAATAAAGTGTATGCTTTTGACTGTTGAAGAAGTTTTGAAAGTTCTGCAAGTATTCATACTACATATGAAACTTGTTTATCTCAAAACATCAAGAACATTTTTGATGATTTCTCATGATATAAACCCTTATTGTTTATCAACCATGTGGCTTTAAGTGTGATCAACACTAAAGAATAGTTACCAAAATGTACTATGGTATTGCCATTGATTTTGATAGAGAATTGAAATTTCGAAGAGCCTTGAATATAGTCATTCAATGCAATGGCAAATATGAGTTTTAATATCTGACACCATCACTAAATCATGGTACTGCCACAGTATTGCTTTTAAGGGCACTTAAAAAGAAGATATTCTATCTTAATCAAACTGGAAATCCTGTTTCAGCCATGGTTGAATCCATATTTTTGGGAACTTCATTGTTTGCTATATTGAAACCGGATAGTGCCCAGTGACTTAGGAGCAAGGAAATACTAATACAATTATTAGGATAAAATTATTAGGATATGGATATTCTCACAGGGAACTTCAACTATAACAACACTTCTTCTATTAGTTGCAGAGCGTAGGAAGCCAGGAACTCTCATCGCATTACGGTCAGAGTTACAGTAATTGTACGACGTACAGCTTTCCCATGAAATGGCAGGAGATACGGAGAGAAGAGGGATAAGAGGATGAGAGCTAAATTATAATTCAGTATAATTTTATCTGGTTGTGTGGAGTTGTTTTGTGCATGTTTGCTCCCTGAAAGTGTAGGGTTGCATTTTTCTTACCCCGGCAAATTTTCCCTGACCTCTCATGGGAGATAAGGCAAACATGGGTTGTTTGGGATAATACATATGTCTATTAAAATGTAAAGCTATGTTTGGGTTCTTTTTTGTGTACGGTCAATACAAAATATATGTGGATACATTCTTAACAAATGTGACTATTAGCAAACTCACATGTCATCCAGTGCTATGCAAAATCCTGGATGTGCATTAATCTTTGCATTGCAATTTATTTTGTTTGTGTTTTTTTATTTACTTCTAAAATTGGAAACTTATTGGGTAAAGTAGAAAAAGGGATTTAGAGCCCATTGAATCTTTGTTATATTATAAACAACTGGAATGCCTTAACACAATTTCATTGCACTCAAGTAAATTAGCCTGTCATAATATAATTTATGTATGCTGTTATTGCAAACCATGAGTATACAGATAATAAGCTATATTTGTTTATTGAGCTAAACCTAAACCCAAGATAAGGTCTTTTCTTACAAGAAGTGGCTTATTCAAATGTTGAATATTCAGCTGTTTTGTTTTTTACTTCCAACTTCTTCTCAATTTCCACATTTACGAATTCAGTTTTGCCTTATTGTCTTTCTGACACAAGCCAAACACCCACAGCCTGAGTTAAGTTATCATTCCGGTGGTAAATTGTTGCTCAGCAGCATAAAAAACTGAGGACAAAATAAAAATTTTGGGTGAACTATTACTTTAAGACTCATACTTTTTAAGTTTTTAGAAGAATATGTCAGCCATGTTGGTCCAAGGTGAAAAGATACCAAAAAAGCCCCAAAAGCACAAAGGCAGCATAAAAGTAATCCATACGACTCCAATGGTTAAATCAAATACTTCAGAAGCGATATGATTGGTGAGGGTGAGAAACAGGTCAATATTTAGGTCTTTTTTAACTTTCACATTCTTTTTAGGTTTTTAGTGAATCACATTATTTGTGCATATCACCACCTACTGAGCAGTGTGGATAATTTATTTTAAAAAAGGACTAAAATATTGATCTATTTCTCACCATCACCTATCATATTGCTAATATATATATATAAATATATATAATAAAAAAATATATTTTTTAATATGGATATTTCTATCTTCAGCTTTAGTGTGTCAATAGGAAATATAAATGTTAGACTCACAAACATTACTTCTGCAACATATGTCATGGCACCCCACTGAACATTGAGTCAGTATGAGAATACATAAAGAGACAGAAGTTTGAGGAACTCGACATGGAGGCTGAGGTACAATCCATATGCAGGAAACACAGCAGATAAATCCAAAACTCTAGGCAGAGACGTAGTTGATTAAGCAAGTAAACCGTCCAACCAGGCAAACAGAGCAAAACAGTAATCCAGAAATTGGTAATCCTAAAAGACATACACAATGGTCATAACAAGAAGGCAATGATAATAAACAATGGATTTTGCCGGGGAACAATCCAACCTCCCCCCCTTGCATTCCTGGAGAGGAAGACGGCGGCAGCCATCTGCACCCCCGGTCTGTGGACCACCTTGAATTTAAAGGGCTGGAGATCCAGATACCACCGCGTGATCCGCACGTTGGTATCCTTCATGCGGTGAAGCCATTGGAGTGGAGCGTGATCCGAGCAGAGGGTGAAGGCCCAACCCAGTAAGTAGTACCGGAGAGTGAGGACCACCCACTTGATGGCCAGACACTCCATTTCCATGGTGCTGTACTTGGTTTCCCTCAAGGAGAGCTTACGGCTGATGTACAGCACCAGGAGCTCCTCCCCCTCCACTACCTGCGAGAGACGCTTCTGTCTGAAGCGTCTGTCTGTAATAGAAAAGGAAGAGAGAATTTTGGTGTATGCAAAAGCAGCCCCCACAAAGTGCGGCTTTAACCTGCTGGCACTGCTCCATCCACTGGACCGGGTCTGGAGCTCCCTTTATAGTGAGATCAGTCAGCAGGCTGGTGACATCCAAATAATTAGGTACAAACCTCCTGTAATAGCCAGCCAGCCAGCCCCAGGAACGGTCTCACCCCCTTTTTGGTCTTGGGTCTCGGGTGGTAACCACCGCAGACTTGCCAAATTTGGGGACATCCGTGACCCAAGTGGAACCCCAGATACCGTACCTCCACCTGCAAAATCGTGCACTACTTGGGGTTTTCTGTGAGCCCCGCCTGCCGCAGCAATCTCAGGACCACCCTCAGATGCTGCATAATCTGCTGCCAATCATTGCTATAAATGATGATATCATCTAAATATGCAGCGGCGTAAGCTGTATGCAGTCTGAGGATACGGTCCATGAGCCGCTGAAACGTAGCCGGTGCCCCAAACAAACTGAACAGAAGTGTCACAAATTGGTGCAATCCAAGAGGCATGGAGAAGGCTGTTTTTCATGGGAAATTGGTGTCAAGGGGATTTGCCAATAACCCTTTGTCAAATCCAATGTCGAATAAAATCGAGCAGTACCGAAACCGATCAAGCAGCTCATCAACACGGGCATCGGGTACACATCAAATTTAGACACCGTGTTGACTTTCCTATAATCCACACAGAACCGTACAGACCAGTCACACTAGAACAACCGGGCTGGACCAATCGCTGTGGGATTCCTTTATTACCCCCATTTCGAGCATTGAATCCAATTTTCCCGAACCATTTTTTTTGTGCTCGGGCAAGTGATAGGGATGGCTACGTACCACCATATATTTGACATGCAGCCCCTCTATCGGTTCGACTTAACCTCAAAATCGAATTCCCCCACTCATCGTGTGACCCAATTGGCAAGTAATTTGGAGCTCGAGGTGGGGAGTAATATGATAATCTTATCTCACGGTGTAAATTCCCTTAGCTGAGTACCCCTGTCATACAGTCGGCGCTGTCGTTCTTGAGCTTGGAGCAAATTCTCCTGTGTTTGTTGACCCAAGGTGTGGAGTTTTGTCTAAGATCAAGAACGTACTGAATTTCATTCTTGCTATCTGAAGGTCCTCCTCCCAAGCTTCGTGGATGACGTCAAGCATACCGCGCTGGCGCCGCCCATACAGCATTTTGAATGGGGAAAAGCTGGTAGAGGCTTGTGGGACCTCTTGTACTGCAAATAACAGGGGGTTGAGCCATTTGTCCCAATCCCTAGCATCATCATGCATGAATTTACGAATCATGTTCTTAAGGGTTTTATTAATTCGCTCCACCAGGCCATCTGTCTGCGGATGGTAAATGCTGGTGCAAATCGATTTAAAACCCAATAATGAATAGAGCTCACGTAGTGTCCGTGACATGAAAGAATCTTTCGGAATCCTCACCTGAGAGATTATTTTGAAGAGTGCCTCCAAAACACTATGTGCTGAGATTTTGCGTAGAGGCACTGCTTCCGGATATCGCGTCATAATCCACAAGGACCAATACAAAGCGATGTCTGCGTGCTGTCCACTCTAATGGCCTAACAAGGTCCATGCCAATTCTCAAAGGGGACCTCGATCAGTAGAAGGGGCGCAATGGCGCTTTTGGGGTGGCCATTATGAAATCAACAGGAAATCACCATAGAAGAAATTGAAAAGTGTCAGTTTTTGGGAGAGGGCTCCCTCTGGCGGGCAGCTGAAGGGATAGCTTCCTCATTTGTTACAAGACGCAACTGAGACAGCCTAAATAGATAGAAGAACTGTGGCAAATTCTCCATGAAGTTTGGAACATCCCATCTGCCAACAACCAAGAAAAACTGTGTCCAGGTGAACCTAGGAGAATTGGTGCTGTTTTAAAGGCAAAGCTGGTCACACCAAATATTGATTTAGATTTTTTATGTTTACTGGACGTTTTGTGACATTAAGTGATACATGAAAACTATGTTATTAATTTTGAAGGCATCCTCATTATGCATAATTTTGTGTGCCTAAAATCACAAGTGCCTAAAACGTCTGCACAGTACTGTGTATATGTATTACTGTAAGAGAAACATATTTTAAGATTTATGCATTTAAATTTCATAACAAAATTCCATCAAATTGAAAAGAGCAATCTTTAAATAACTAAAAAATGTAATTAAATAATAACATTTTTTAGCTTTATTAATTTTATTTGTTTAAAATTTACACAAGTTCAATTTGATGGAATTTTGTTAAGAAATTGAAATGTGCAAGTTTTAAAAAACTTTTGTTTGTTTGTTTGCTTCCTTGTTTGAAGAGAAGCATACAGTTTGATTGTTTTCACACCAATTTGTTTGTCTACACTTTGCCTCCACTCCCTCCATATTGGCTTTTCACTGGAGGTTGTTGAGTAGATGGGTCTTTGTAGTGGCTGTGTCAATATACTTTACCTCTAATCAGCACCTTCCTTCCCTTTAATTGTTTGAAGATGTTTTCAGAGTGAATATTGCAGTTTGCTAAATTGAGCCCATACAACCTGAGCTGATCCACTTAGTTTTTCCCCAATTGATTTTCTGTCCATTTCATTTAGATCATTCAGTCACAGGTTTGCACATAGTTTGCAATTCTGGAGATGGGAAAGGAATATTTACCACCACCTTTTTGATTTGGGAGCAAGGGGTAGTTCCCACCAAAATAAAAATTCTGTCATCATTTACACACCATGTTATTCCAAACCTGTATGACTAACTTTCTTCTATGGAGCATTCAATAGGAGATGTTAGGTACATTGAAAATAAATGGCGACTAGTACTAGTGAATGGTTGTCATTTTGCCTAGCATCTCGTTCAGTGTTCCATGAAAGATACTTGCAACAATTTTTGGGCTGCCACCAGGGTGAGTAAATAATGACATATGGCAGATTTTAGTATGTAGAAAAATGTTTGGTCTATAGATTTTGGTCTGGAGTTTAAACAAGTAAAACGTCCATATTAGCGATGAATCACTATTCAGCAATAGTTTATTTACACAGCTTTTGTATTTGTACTATTCCTTGTTCAAAGGGTAGAGATTTTCTCCTGAACTACTGTGTTGGAAAATGAAAAGTTAACAAATCTCAGAATGGCACGGTTCTCTGGCTAGGAACCAAATAAACCAAATAACAATAAGCAACATTGTGAGTCAGAGCTTCAATAAATTCCAAAGAATACAACGGGAGAGCAACTGAATTACAGTTTCAAACTTCCCTAAACTCTTCTGAAAACAGCCTTTTCAAGAAACATGGTAACATTTTCCATCTGGAATTTCTCAGATAGGCCCAACATCATACAACAAGCTTTTGACAAGAGGCAAGATGTCCAGTCAAAGGTCCTTTATCTGTGAAAATATTCCAGCATTATCAAAAATATACATCAAAAATACAATGGTGATGAATAATATTGCACGTAAATCTCATGAATTCCTGTATCTGTATTGCTACATACTTTATCCAGATCACACTCACTGTTGAGGATTGTGAGAACAGAACACATACAAGTGTGTGTTTGTGTGTGTGTGTGCTTGTGCTAGGGTGTAATAACCACATCTATGAGATACAGTAGAGAATGCCTTTCCATTTGAGGAATTGATCCATCTGTGAATATTCCTAATATTGGAATCTGAATAATATCATATCACAGTTTTTTTTTATTTGCCTATGCCCTAAATTATTATTATTATTTAAGTTTATTTAGATAGGGACAGATACAAATAACATAGATAAACTTTGACAGTAATCTGATGCATATATCATAATGTTTTTAGCTATAGCTAATTTGCAACACTTGTCCCTAGAAGGGCTTTTTGGTTAAATGTAATACAAAGATAAAAATGTAGTACAATGGAAAATAATAAAATAGGATTAAAAAATAGTATACAGAAAGGGCAAATTCAAAAAGTCTAAATATGAGAGCAACACTGTTCCTGAATTAACCACAATTTGTTTTTGTTTTTTGAAGATGTCTAATGTCGGGACACATTTCAGATGGTCTGGCAGAGAATTCCATAATTTTGCCCCTTTCACTGAAACAGCAGCCTGAGCAAATTATGTTCTACAGAAAGGGATGTTACAGTTGACTTTAAAAAGTGCATTTCCTTCACAAATGTGCATGCTCTTTTGTGAAGGAAATGTATCTATTCTTTAGTGTGTAGCAAAAAAAAGGGTGTAAGTTTTGAGGCATACTATCACGTCATTAAATTGCATCTTGAAACCAATGACTCTTAGTCGCATTGATACATACATCCTACATAAATACATAAACCATTAAACCCATCAGTACACCCATCTTGTGGAATCCTACTTCACTTATTGTCATCTGAATGATATTAATGTGTTGAGTTCTTGAAATATTTGTTCAATAAACTTTATTGTCTTCTATTTGACATCTTGCACTTGTACTCAGTTCACATTCATGACAACAATGACTGAGCCAGCTGAGAGCACAGCAGGCATCTACCAAGCCATTAACCAACTGGCAGCTACAGTAGGAGAACAACAAACACAGATGGCTAATATGAGTGAAGCCATTTCTCAGATTGCTCACGCACTTCAAGATTTAAATATCCAAGTTAATTCTGGTTCATCTGTC
Organism: Xyrauchen texanus; assembly: GCF_025860055.1. Lineage (NCBI taxonomy): Eukaryota > Metazoa > Chordata > Actinopteri > Cypriniformes > Catostomidae > Xyrauchen > Xyrauchen texanus. The sequence continues at coordinate 7,992,876 of NC_068298.1, read as the reverse complement.
ACACCTCGGTCAATTAAACCTCTGCCTGATCAACTCCATTCCACTTCTCAAGCCCCACCTCCAGGAGTACCCTCTGCACTTCAACTTCCAGCTCCTGTACGCTGCAACGTAAATCATAAGGCCTACTGAGGCTTTATCTTCCAGTGTTCGCTAGTATTTGGACTGCAGGCACATCTCTTCCCGTCAGAATGAGCTAAAGTGGAGTATATCATCTCTCTGTTGTCCGACGAGCTCTGCACTGGGCAAGAGCTGTCTGGTTGCAACAACAGCAATAGATATATGAGCCTATTTAAGCAGGTCTTAGATCATCCCAGCACTAAACAAGAGGCCACCAAACGTCTGCTCATGCTGCAACAGTGACAACAGTCAGTGGGAGATTATTCTATTGACTTCCGTACTCTAGTGGAGGAAAGCAATGGCAGGATGAAGCCCTCATGTCTACCTTCTATAATGGACTGTGTGAACAGGACAAGGATGATTTGGTGAACAGAGACTGGGGTTCCTTCCTCAAAGAACTAATTTATTTAGCAAGTCAGCTGGACATGCAACGACGAACTAGGAGACGGGAATGGATCTCTGATTTCTTATAGTCTTTTCACTCAGGATACTGTCAAGACTCCCTTTGTTCCCCAGGCACCATACCTAACCAGTAAGAATTAAGTTGTTCCTATGCAACTGGGTCATTCAACTGGGCGTTCTCATTGCCTTCATCTTCAAGTACAAGAAAGTGCTCACCCGAGAAAAGAGGAGCTCTGGTGAGCAGAACACATAACTCCTCTTCGTGTGCTTCCCGAATGGCCCTTCCGGATTGTTTGTCCTGGCCCTCTGATGGGACAGAAGTATTGAGTATTCAGGCTTTTGTGGACTTTGGTGCTGCAGTTAATTTAATTCTACTCTTGCTAAACAGCTTTCGGTTTATCTGGAAAAGCATGAGTCACCCAGGAGTGTGCAAGCCATGGTATCATCTGTTATCAAACCAAGCCTATTAGAATATTGGTAACAGAAAACCATTCTGAGAAGATTAAGTTCTTTTTAATTGAAACTCCCAGAGGTCCTCTGATTTTAGGCTATCCGTGAGTGACGCTCCATGAACTCCAGTTCAACTGCCAACAGTGGGTAGTTACTGAGTGGGAACCCATGTGAGACTATGAACAACATCTTGGGGAGGTTGAGAAGGGGAGTACTGCCCAGATACGAATCCTCTCTGAGAACCCTGTTTTGCCACTCAATATCTCACAGATTCCCAAACATTAGAGGGATTTAGCTGAAGTCTTCAGTAAAAGAAGAGCATTTGTGCCTCCTCCTCATTGATCTTATGATTGCAAGATTGATACCCTGGTACCATGCCACCGAGGGGGGCGGTTGTATGACTTATCATCCCCAGAATCCAAATCCACCTGTTCATCCATCATGTTTCCTTCAGCTAAGGTATTCATCTCCAGTATGAGGAGACTCTTAAGGAGGGTTCGTCAGACCCTCATAAAGGCCAGGCGAAGAGTTACCAAACAAGCTAACCAGAGACGCCTTCCAGCTCCAGTGGTTTGACCAGCTCAGCGAGTGTGGCTCTCCACTTAGAATACTCCCATCAAGGCACGGTCTAGATAATTCATACCACACTTTAGTTGACCTTTCAAGATCCTGAGGAAGATCAACCCCGTCTCCTACAAATTGGCTATCCTCAGAACCCTCCGGGTGAGTACAGTTTTTGATGTCTCTTTACTTAAAAGAGTTTTCACCTCTCCCATGTGTCCCTCTGCTCTGGGTCCTTCACCCCCTCGTATCATTTCAGGGGCACCTGCGAGTTGGTCGTGGATGGAAATATATATAAATATATAAAACATCAGTACACCCATCTTGTTATATCCTGCCTTATTGTCATCTGGATGCTATTTGTGTGTTTTATTATTGAAAGATTTGTTCAATAAACTCCACTTGACTTCTATTTGACATCTTGCACTTGTGCTCAGTCCACATTAATGATAGTATGTTTACATCACAGCAGTTAATTTCAGTGTTCATAGAGACAGCAAACATGTCTGTCTCCCAACATTACTCCATCTTGTAACTGTATAAATATAATAAGTGATGCAGTTTATTAAATTTCGCCCTTGCACACCATTAAGCCTTGATGGTAAGGAGTATTGCTTATGTATAAAAAATATATGCTGTGTATACAGTACAGTACTGTGCAAAAGTCTTAGTTACATAAGATTTTTCCCAAAACATTTGTCTTAAGATGGTTATTTACATCTGCTACATTAGTGTGTCAATAGGAAAAATACATTTTATGTTCCCCAACATTCCTTTTGCAATTAGAATAGAATAGAAGAACAGGGAGCCCTGCAACAGAGGGCATGGCCCTCATAGAGCCTCCCACTGAACATCGGGTCTTTCTGGGATTACACATAGAGACAGAATTAATTGAGACAGCCAAAATAAATAAAAGAACTGTGGCGAATTCTGCAAGAACTTGGAACATCCCATCTGTCAACAACCAAGAAAAGCTGTCTCCAGGTGTAAGTAAGAGAATTGGTGCTGTTTTGAAGGCAAACGAGTTCACAACAAATATCGATTTAGCTCTTTTTCTGTTCACTGGATTTTGTATGACATTAATTGATTAATGTAAACTATTTATGTCATTCTTTTTTTAAGAAATCCTCACTTTGAAAGTTTTTCACAAGTGCCTAAATCTTTTGCACAGTACTGTATGCTTCAAAGGTTCTATTTTGGGCTTATCGATGCAGAATGTTATCTATCATTTTCAATCATCCATTAGACTTCATTATAGCTGTTTACACATTTAGTGTATTAATCACTAAAGAGACAATTTTATCCAAAGAAACTCATGGTACATTAATTTAATCAACATGTTTGTTCTCTGGGAATCAAACACATGACCCTTGGCATTGATATGGCAATTCTCAGTTGAGTTACAGGAACAATTTTTAGTCATTTAATGATAATACATTTTAAAAAGTCATGTTTTATAGGTCTATGTCTTGCTTATTAATCTGCTTAATTTAAAACTGCAGATCCCCTCTGGCCAGCACTGTTCAGAGACCTCTGTTTTGTATCTCTCTGTTCTAGTGTGCATATAAATTAAGCAAATTAATATACGTTAACTAATTACTATGCTTATCTAAGGTAATACCCGTGGGTTTCTAGAGGGGGGTAAATTCAAAACAAACCAAACACATATGTTTCATGTCCAGTGTTACTAAAACAATGTAATACTGGTGAATCAATTTAGACCCACAGATGTGGACCTGCAGTGTGACATGAAACAGCTGTTCCCCCATGAAAATCTACAACAGAAAAGTTCTCATTAGTTGTTAATTAAAAACCATGTTAGGATTTTTGTTACATTTGTAGAGTTACCATTACGATGGTTGTGTACCGGGCTGACCTTGCGTGTGCCCTTTTGAAACTGTAAAATTAACATCATGATCATACTGGAACTTGACATGTTGCTACCAAATGCGCTAGTACCATAACATCTACCTCATTCTCATTCTGGTTAACCTTGGCATTCATTTTCAATCAATGATTTTAATTTTCACTCTTACAGGATAATACATTTCAACTCCACAGATGGTTAATTTTAGTGTTACAACTTAAAACAGCTTTCTTTAAAACTCACTCTTGGCAACAATTTGTTGACATTTCCACATGTTCAACAACACTTACAACGTCAGCCACTGGGGGAAGTGGTTCAAATTTAAGAAAAAATAGACTGATTTTAGCTATAGAACATACCACCTGTCATGAAGTTCATAATGAGTGGAGTCTGGAAACAAACAAGTTCTGTATGTATTAAAGTGTTCTAATTATCACTGTTTTCACCATTGCTCTGCAATCCACTACACATCAATTTAAAAAAATGTAGGGAAACCTGTTTGAAAACAGTCTTTTATGTATTTATTTTATTTTAATTCCAGTCAGTGATGCTGCTCAGAAATTACATATCATAATTTTTATTACCTTGGGAAGTTTTGTTTATGGTTTTCAAGGATGATGACATGTCACACAACCTGTCAACGTTGGTATATGACTCATTTGGTTGGCTTCTAGCAATTGACAGATGAATTTGAGTCAAAATGCATAGCATTAGACATCAACAAAGAAAGATGTAGGATCCTCCCTTTTAAAATTTGATAAGTCTATTTATTTTTCTATCCTAACTAGGCACAATTACAGTGTATATAGTGTTGCATTTGACCATTTGCATTTTAGCATTTTATTTTCCCTGGTCTGTACTGTTTTTGGATGTGTAAAGAAAAAAAAATATTTAGACTTTAGATCCAAAATAACCACATAGGTTTATGGTTGGCATATTACGAAATCTAGAAGGCACCTTTAAACTTGAATTACCCTTGGAAGCACAGACACAAAATATCAGATATTAGAATTTATGGCCTATCTTATTCCACATAGGTGTATGTTTTCTTACACATAAGCTTCTTTACTTCCATATATTTAAGTCCTTTCTTGAAACTGCATAATAATGGCACCCCAACCTCATAACATATTTCCCAAGGCGCAGATGTGTTTTGAAAACCAGAGACCTTATGGAGTGTCTTCTTCTGTAAGACTGTGTTATTTCTCATCTACTGCTGTCTGCATCACACCTTCAGCATATCACCTTGTTATGCAATTTCCATAAAGGGTAGGGGGATGCTAGATTCAAAATTCTGAGGTCAGAATTAGTTCACAAGTAAAATATTGGTTCTTTTAAAAATCAACAACAGCTGTTAGCACTTTTATCAGATTTCCCTCTTTTCTCTTTTCACTCTTCATGCTATCTGTTCTTTCTTTCTTTCTTTCTTTCTTTTTTCTTATTGAGACATTATCCACATTGTCAAATTGACCAAGAAACACTTTTATGTATTACTGCTATTAGGAAAGTCACAATTATCTAATAATGTCATAAAGCTTCTTCTTCAAAATTCAAAGATATAATGTTAGCTGAGTCTTTTTAAAGGTGAAGTATAGACTATACTTACTATGGATTAACTTGCCACAAGGTAAAATATGTTTTGTGCCAGATACAATGTGTTCCCTGTCTGTCACTCACTCGAAGTACATGTAGATGTAGTGACAAAAGGGATTCGATCGTGAGAGCCCCAATCACCTTTGCTTAATATAGAAAAGGCCAATGTGAATTGGCAAGTGGAATTTGCATCACTCAATCAGATTTTTTCTTCGGAGCCGAACGCATGTGTGTTCATCCCTATCACTGACTCTTACGCTGCTGGATTTATGGCGCATATCAGCGGTCACCCTTGCACGGTCGAGTGTTGTGCTTCCCCTGGGTGCTTCGGTGCTGAGTCTGCAGTTGCTAAAAGAGTATATTCTAAAGAGTAGATTTTCTTCTAAAAGAGCTCGCACAAACTATTGACATCTTTTTTAAAGATAGCCTTTCGGTTTATGCTACTGGATGTGGCCGTTATCTCTCCCCTCTGGATTTCCATGAGATCTGTCTCGAGTGCTTGGGGTGCCAGCACACTGATTTTCGTTGATAGAACATGCCCATGAGAACTTCGCGGTCGCAGCTCACCTCCTACTTCGTGAACCAGGAAGCAACCACGGCTGCTTCCGAGCCCGGTCCGTCCTGGGCTGATACTCAGGCGGCCGGGTCAGGCAGTAGAGCTCAGGATGTGGCGGGTGCCGTGCTTGCCCTGGTGGCTACGAACATCGGGCTACAGTGGAACCCTCCACCCTGCCCTGAGCATTCACGGCTGGATGATTGATTTCTGGGCTCGGAGCGTGACTCACGGCTGCAGCCCGCCCCGGTGCCTTTCTTCCCAAAGTGCACAAGGAGCTAACAAAGTCATGGAAGGCACCTTTTTCTGCCCGTACACGCTTCGCGAGATCGTCCATCCTAACTACCCTCGACGGCAGAGTGGCTAAGGGATATGTCGAGCTTCCCCAGGTAGAGTGCGCCGTAGCGGTGTATTTATGCCTGCAGGGTGCAGCTACCTGGAGGGGGCCGACCAAGGCTCCCTTCCACGGCCTGTATGTTCTCTTCCTAGTTGATGATGAAGGCTTACAAGGCCTCCGCCCTGCATACCATGGCCATCCTGCAGGTCCACCAAGCCAAGGCGTTGAAAGATCAGCATGAGGGTAGAACCGACCCGGGGCTTATGCAGGAAATGCGTACCATGACCGAGCTCGCACTACAGGCAACGAAGGTCACAGCGCATGCCCTGGGCCAGACAGGGGTTACATCAGTAACACAGACATTTTGTATGTTGAATAATTGGATGTCAAGCATAAAACAATCCAAAGGAACATTTAAATACTGAACAAGTAATTTTGTTGAGCCTATGTATTGCATAAACGTCAATGTTTGATTTCAAGAAAATGTGTTTTTGCTTTTGTAAGAAAACTGTTTTGGTATTGTATTAGGTCACCATTCAATGTCCAATGTAAAATCAGGTCTTGAAGAAAACCATTTGAGAACCATTGAACTGCAAGCTTTCAAAACAGTTTTAGCCAAACAAGAAAGTCAAAAATTACTTCTGAAGTTAATCCTTTGACAACAACCCTATGACAACAAATCCTCAAGCTGACACAGATAAAATAATTCTGATATCGGAAAATAGTTTAATTTCCCTTTTGGAAAATTTGCTGGAGATTGTGAACAACGTCCAATAACCTCCTGCACTATCAACATCATAGACTACTAATCTTGCTGTAGTAATCCATCTTCACATTCAGAAGTGTCTGAGAGCATGAGCATGCATTGTCAGTCGGGTTCAATGTTCAATTGAGTTTGATCTGCCTGGCACAGTTTTGGACAAATATACTGGATCTCCATGAAAAAAGACAGATGCCCTGTTTATACCTGGTATTAAAATGATAGTTCACCCAAAAACAAAAATTATGTGATCATTTACTGTTTTATGGTTTGTATGTATGTCGGTATACTGTATATACTTCCCTGTTGCCATATTGTGCCTAAATCTTTCAAGGTCCATTGATCTACCCTTACTCACCTTCAACCTTTCCCAGTTCTTCTAAATAATACATTCCCACTGACCTTTTGTCTAAGTAACAACTATGGCATCAGTTTAATTGAATGCTTATCAGGAACTTTCTCAGGTTAATAATTGACACATTTAATGTATAAACAAGAGTAATTCTTCTCCCTCGCATTCCTCTGTGGCAACATATTTTGTTTTAGGAACAAGACAACACTTAGAAATAAAAATGTAACACTCATATAGTCAGATTCCTTTTACTCAGTGCCAGTAGGTTTTAAAAGGGTTGCACACCATTGATATCTGTTTAGCCAAATTGGCACTCAACAACACAACTACTTGCATTTCTCCACACACACACACACACACACACACACACACACACACACACACACACACACACACACACACACACACACACACACACTTTCAGGCCTGAATTACTCTTTGTGACCACTCCAAGTTTAAAAATAGCTTTCATTTACATATGCTAGTTCAAATATCCAAGGCTTCTCATATTTCGGCTTTGAGGTTGATGTACCTGTCCCTGCGAGGATAGAGAGTGTTAATCCATTCAAGCACAGCCTGAGTGTCTGTGTGTGTGTGTTATTACTGAAGCGGTGATAATCGGGTAGGGATCAGGTGAGGGGAATCTCAAGGCTATTACTGTCTCAAATTAGGCAATCAAGCCTTGCTGTGTAATTCATTTGAGCTTGTACACATGCCGTTTGAGGACTGGACCCTGTGCCATTTTAAAGTATTGAGCTAAATTCAACACATAACTGAAACATGTACAATAAAAGGATTTAACACATCACCTTAAAACAAGTGAGTTTGTCAGAGAATCTATTTAATTAAACAAAGATTACAAAAGAGGTAACTCTGGTCTTGGATGCTGATTGGTCAATATGGTGTTTAATACATCATAGGTAAAAAAAATATTTGCACAAGAGCATGGCACCAGCATCACCTAGGATTGTTTGATTCCCAAAGTAAGCACATATTGACAAAAATATGCAGTATGCCTTGATTGAGCAAAGTCATTTTTGATAAAAGGGTCAATCAATACATAAACATCTTTTAGCATTGCACAGTGCCCATAGAATATCTTCCTGACAGCATTTACATGTCAGGGACTATTTCTAACACGTAATTAACTTTCTTAGCAAAATATTCTTTATTTGTTGGGGGGAAAAAATGTGTCTTTATATTTCTATTATGCAGTAACTGTTTTGCTAATGCAATAAGGCATTCATAGTCATATTATGTTGTGAATTCATACACCTTTTTCATTAATATGGAAATGTTCCACAATTCAACTGTTTTCAGTTTCTGGCCTCCAGTTTTTACAATTTCATCAACATATATTCTTAGCAGGTAATGTAATGTTTAAGGTATTACATTTGTAAAAATTGTCAAAAAACATTTGGTTGTAGTGCTGATACTTCACAGAGTCAAGTTTTTTTATTGACAGTGCCTCACCTGAGTGAGTAGATGACATGAAGCAATGGTCCTAGGTTAGTTACATTGATATCAATAATATATATATATTTATTTACATTTAGTTGTTATGACAGCCAACAACAGCACAATTTGAGCTTGAAATTCATTTTTACTCCATAAAAACGTAATGGTTGGTGTTCTCCGTCTGGATCGCTTGTTTTGGTAGTTTTTACATTGCGTCGAGACAGACCGAAAACAGGCAATACAATCACCATGGTGCCACCCAGTGGTTGCTCAGGAAAATTGTGGATACCATGGTTCCCTATAAAAAGCTACACTTTGATGATGCTGTGCTGATTTAGCACTTTGGCAAAGTCTTTAGGAGTGACCAGCTGTGTGTAATATGTCAATTAAATTGACTAGAAATTATAGCCTCCGCTGGTGACATCATAAGGATGCGCCGGTACAGGGGCTATAAATAGATGCGCCACAGGTGGATCGTCAGGTCTTTTGTCTTCAGACCATCCTGTGTGTGTTGTGCTTCTCAACTCTGTCAAAAACTTTATATTTTCCTCTGTTTGGACTTTGTTCAAATTAAGAATATGTTAGGCAGTGCGCAGAAACCTTTCTTTCTCAAAGGAGAAAAAAAAGACTGATAAACAAAGCAAGCGGTGTTTATGCTCTATGGCTGAAACGGACACACACCAGTTTTGTTTTGTGTGTTTGGGGGAAGAGCATGCTGCTCTTGCATTGGGGCGGGGCGGTTGCGAGCTTTGCGATCTGCTTTCAGTCAAAATGCTTTGCACTCGTCTCGCTTACTTCCGAGAGCCAGCGCCTACCCTTCCATCATGGGGCTCTCATATGGATCTGGCTGAGGAGCGAGAGACGGGTCCGTCCCTATTGCTCGCTCTCTCTCCACCGGTCCTTCTCATGATCTCGAAGTACGACCTGGCACCTCTTCGGTTCATGAGGGGGACTTTGAATCTCTTGAGTCTGCAGACTTTGAGCTACCTACCTCTCAGCGTTCCTCACATGATAATAAAGCGATTGAGGAATTACTTGAGGTGGTTACTTGTGTGGTGGCCAGACTACAGTTAGACTGGCCACACGAACAAGAGACCCCCAAACGCTCTAAACTAGAGGACAGATTTCTGTCTGGTGGCCAGGGGAAGGGAACGCAAAATCAGTTCCTTCCCTTCTTGAAGACCTCCATTATGAGCTTTCTCATTCATGGAGGAAACCTTATACTTCCCGTATCTTTGTGCCTTCTAAGTCGACATATTTGACCATCGTGGGTGCTGAGGCACGGGGGTATTCAATGATGACGCAGGTAGATGAGACACACGTGGGTTGTCTCTTGCCTGGCTCGGCATCGTCATTAAAAAGACCTACTCTCCACACAAAGCCGTGCAGGACCACCTCTACACTTGTGGGGAAAGCTTATCAGGCAGCAAGTCAGGCTGGTGCTGCCCTACAGACCATGGCAGTGTTACAGGCATACCAGGCTGACATGTTGAGGGACCTGGGTGCGGGTAGTATGATCGACGAAGACACTTTTCAAGTAAAATTGCATCCTCATCCTGACTACCTGCCTAAGGTTCCTTTCTCGGCCATATATCCGGTCACTCTTGATGTCTTCTGTCCCCCACCGTTTATAATGCCAGATCAGGAGATATTTCACAGACTGTCTCCAGTCCATGCCCTTCAGTCTTATGTCCACCGCACTAGCCAGTGGCGTAAGTCAGGGCAACTATTTGTTTGTCATGGGGGCCGTAACAGGGGGCGGCCGCCACCAAACAAACAATGTCACATTGGGTGAGGAATGCTATTGTCATGGCCTATGAGGCGTGCGGTCAAGCTTCGCCAGTAGGTATCAGGGCTCATTATACAAGGGGGGTTGCTTCCTCTAAAGCTTTGGCTGGAGGTGTCCCTCTACAGCATGTTTGTAATGCAGCAGGCTGGTCCTCTCCGCATACATTCATAAGATTTTATAGTTTGGATGTTCATGCCACTCCGGGCTCTTACGTCCTTGAGTCAACATCACAAGCTCATGTCTGAGACCTCTCGCGTTCTTGTGAGCACAAACTACATAACCGCAAGGGGTCCAGACATCCGCAGTGCGGTGGCGTGGGTATTCTCGTTCCCTGAAGCGCAGCATCTCATTCCGCTTTTTCAGGGAACAAGGGTTACAGGTAAGTAACCCTAGATGTTCCCTATCAAAAGCTACACTTTGATGCTGCACATCATTGCCGCACTGAGGATGCCCCAGGACTGCTCTTCAGACAAAATACCTGACGATGCACACGTGGCACATCTATTTATAGCCCCTGGTACCAGCACATCCTGATGATGTCACCAGCAGAGGCTATAAATTGCAGTCAATTTCATTGACATATTGCACACATATTCACAGCTGGTCACTCCTAAAAGACGTTCCCAAAGCGCTAAATCAGCGCAGCATCTCGTTCCGCTTTTTCAGGGAATAAGGGTTACAGTTAAGTAACCCGAGACGTTCCCCATTCCCACTTCCCAGCAGTTCATTGTAAAGTCTGTAGTCTCAATGTGTACATATAGGCTCTTGTTCTCCTTCCTCTTGTCGGTTCTTGTTTGTTTGGTTGTGAGTTTACAAGTTATGTTATTTCTCCAGCCAACTGCTGTGACGAATTGTTTTTTTTTCATAGTTAAATGTTTGTTTCATATTCATCATCTTCTCTCATTTTCTTGGTTAATAAATCTACTGCATTTGGATCCACGCCTTTCCTAAACTGAAGTGTGACATTGAGTGATTTAAGCAAGTACTTAAATGCATAAAATGCTTTGAATGATATAAGCAAGTATTAAGGTGATGTTTGCTGAATCATGTGTGTAGGCTAATGCCCTGTTTGTATTTTAATTTGACATTAGCCTGTACCATATTTAATTGTAAATATGTTTGTATTTACTTTTTTTATTTCAAGTTTGTATTTTAAGTTTGTTTTTGTTTTTATATAAAATACAGCCCATGGACCTTTTTTTTGGTAAACCGCCATCAGAATAAAACCCAAAAATATATTTTTGTGTCAGTGTTTCTTTACAACCCACCGGCTAAATAAAAACTGCTGCAACTACTTATAGTTCATCAATCACACTGAAAATGCAAGGTCAAGATGAGTGTATTGCGTTGCAAAACATATTTTGTGTACTGCTCATTTAGACAAATTCAAAAGGTCATCCTATGTAGAAAGCAATTATATGCATGGAAAATATATACTGAGTACAGCATACTGTACATATACTACAGAAAATGTAAGAATTGTATGCTGAACATAGCCATACTATCTCTCCGAAATAGTATACAAGATAAGAATTAGCGCATACACTAAAATAGTAAGCCAAAAGCACCCAAATGGTGCAAGCACAAAACTTCCTCAGCAGTTTTTAAAAGTACAACCCTAAAATGGAAATAATTTTAAGGTATGGCAGGGTAAGATGTTCCAATATTGGCACAGTTTTATAACGATATACTCAAAAGTACATAATTTCCAATTACCAGCAAAAATATGTATGCCTACATACATATAATGGCAATTCTAAAATAGGAACACTGCCTCCATTTATTTCCAGATGAGTACAAAACTGTAAATCTTGTCTTTTTCAATTTCCGATGGTGAACATTTTTCACACATCATCATTTTGATCATTAAATTAATGTCCTTAGTATGATCACTGTTTATCATGACTGAGTAAATAAAGTGTCATAACATCAATGTATGTGTCTGCAAATCAACATAATCCCAGAGAAATGTCAGTGTTTGTTATATTCCAAAATTATTCTGCAGACATATTAGTTTAAATCTATTAATATTATTTTGGGAAAATAACTAAATTTAATATGAAAGTTATGAGCTGTGCTACATTTGCATAAATGTAATATAATTTTTACATCCTAAAAACTTCTAAGGGCACATTCTTCTATAATTTTATAAAATTTAAGTAAAGCTAGAAGAGCTTGAAATTGTAGTGTACAAAATATAATTATGCTTGCTCCTTGAAATCTTGTCCCTGCAATTACAGTCACCAGTACCGGTCCTACCCCATTTGGCAGCCTAGGCGAGACCCTCCAGAGATCCCCTCCCCATCTCTAAATTTATTAGAGCTATGTATTACTTTTTACACAAAAAAAGTACAAATTAACACATAAAACATTGTAATGTGTATAAACCTAAACTAGCAAAACATGAATTATAATAATGTTGGGAATAAATATGCATGTGCATGTAATGGCTTAATTAGGCATCATAAATTATGACTGAGAACAGTTAGACAGAGAACACAGCCCCATCTCCATCAATGGAACACCAGTGGGGGGGTCAGCATCTTCAAGTTCCTCTGTGTCCACATCACTGACGAACTCACATGGTCTGTCCACACTGAGGCCATTGTAAAGAAGGCACACCAGCTTTTCATCTTGAAACGGCTGAGGAAATTTGGAATGAATCACCGCATCCTCACACAGTTCTACACAAGCACTGTGGAGAGCATCCCGACTGGCTGCATCAGTTGGTATGGCAACAGCACCGCCCTCAAACACAAAGCCCTGCAAAGGGTGGTGCAAACAGCCAGACACATCATCGGAGGTGAGCTTCCCTCCCTACAGGACATCTATACCCGACAGTGTATGAAAAAAGCTCAGAGGATCATCAGAGACTCCAGCCACCTGAGCCGTGGACTGCTCTCACTGCTACCATCAAGCAGGCGGTATCGCAGCATCAGGACCCGCACCAGCCGACTTCATGACAGCTTCTTCCCCCAAGCAGTCAGACTTTTGAATTCTTGATCTCTCATGATCAACATACATCAGCACTGCACTTTATTCATCTCACAATGGACTGTCATAAATTATATTTCTCTTAACATCACACTGGCAACTGACAATCAACCAACAGCCTGAATGTCAATTCAACACTATACAACCTTACTGCATATGTATGAATATAATTTTTTTATTGTATACTTTGTATTCTATATTGTGTGTATTCTATTCTATTCTATACTGTACATTTTATATTATTATTTGTATATTGTGTGTAATTATGTGTATATTAGCTGTGTAATCTGTGTTGTGTAAATCTGATGTTTATTGTAAATTGGTATATGTCTCATCGTTGTCATGACTGCTATGCTGCTTGGAACACCCAAGACTTTCACACACTGTTGCACTTGTGTATATGGTTGAGTGACAGTATAGTGATTTGATTTTGATTTTAAATGGAATCACTATATATAGGTTAAAATTATTTATTTTATTTATTCATATTCATTTAGTAAAAACAGCACCAAAGCATTCATTTCTGTTGATTTTAGGAACATAGTTTGAAAATTCTCTTTAGTAGCATATATATAAATATTGTGTAGCATTAATGAATGGATTAAAACATAATGTCACCTTTTCACATTACACAGCACAAGATGAAGTTTATCAAAGTTATCTTTATCAGTAGACTGCTACTGTCATGGGACAGTGATGGTACAATATGGTAAAACTTGATATATTTGTTATATACTGTACAGAAGGCCTATATCATGGTATTTCTATGGAAGGCTACTCCAAAGAACATATCCCCAAAACATGGTATTTGTTTGATTTTGGTACTTTTAAGCACTTTCATTAATGTATGTGTTTTGATATACTTTTATTGAGAAAGTATCTACCTGCAGTAGACAATCGTTCACAGGCTTCACTCACACCCGCACATGATCTTCATCAAATAATAAAATCTTCATTAAAATAACTGTAAGTAAATACTCACTTCATTCAGCATTGTTTTTGTTCTCTGTCTTCTACATCATGCCATTACAGTTTTACTGCGTGAAAAAGTTCTTCAAACGATTCAGCCCACACGTTAGACAAATTAATTGAGAAGAACCGACTCAAAAGACTGTGACAGATCACTGACTCTCTTTGAAGGAGGAAGCGGGGGCCAGGTGAACAGTCCATGTAAATCTTTATTTTTCCACTTTTCATCTTAATACAAAACAATGTAAATGCAAACACAGTCAGCTTTGTGTCTCTCTCTGTCCTCCTGTTGCTCTGGCTGCTCCTTTATCTCTCTCCAGCTCTTACTGTAAACACAAACAGCTGTTAGAGATAATTTACCACATGTGTCAATCCTTACCATTCTTCCTCTCCCGGCCTCGCTCTCATCAGATGTTGCTCGGCCACGGCCACATCACTACATTCACGCATCGAGCATCACTTCGATTCAAGAGCCCCACGCTCATGCGTCTATGGCCGTGTTCACAGTGGCATACTATCCATAATACTCTCTCTGTTTTTGGCCAAACACAGTATGGAAACAGTAAATAATAGAAACAGTAAGAGTAGTATGGTAGTAAGGCATTTAGTACACGGTCTATTTGTTCTGTGGGGGCACCACAACACCTCATCGGGGGGGGGGCACCACAACACCTCATCGGAACACACAGGGTGCATTTTGTTCAACAGAGTTTGAAAACATAGTTATTGGCTTGTTAGATAGGCGCCTCTGAAGCGATGCTGCCCTGGGTGCTCGCTTATTCGGGAAGTGCACCAGTTTACTTGTAAACAAAAGTCAAACTTTAAATTCCTCTTTGTTTTCTGAGGTGTTTCCATTAATTAATTGGTATTTTCAGTATATAGCATTTTGGATTTACAGTTCTGATCAATCATTTCCACAAATTTGTTTTGTTTTTCTGTACAATCAGTCACAGACAAATAATTGTATAAAAATTTTTACACGCTGATTTATTTTTGCATGATAAACTATTTTGGATAAACCTGCCTATAAATGATGCCATGGAAACAAAAGTGTTGGTTACAATAGCTGATTTTTGGGGTTGAGCTTCATAAATACATAAATACACAATTACACACTTTCACAAGGTAAAGTTATTCCAATTACAATTGTTACAATTGTTTATGCTCACCGTGAACTCCTGTTGGTATTTCGGCAAGCTCCACGTGACAGGGAATCAGAAAGAGAGAGAGTTGTGGTGAGTCTGTATGTCTGTCACCCCTCCACTATTCTTAGTTGGCAAGTGTGTCATACCTTCGGACTGCAAAAAAAGTCCACGTGTGACACCCTCTGCCAATCGAGTTGTTTGGAGTCTGCTAATGTGGCAGCAGCTTTATATGTCAGTCAGACAGTTTTTCCTAGAAAAGAAACTGATAATTGGCCAGAACAAGCTGTAAAATGGACCAGACTTTATACTAATAGTCAAAAGTCGGATATGCAAGGCAACATAGGGCCTATTGCAATTTTGAATGCAAATCAGTCTACTGTATTATGTCAGTACATAATCATGCAAATAAAAGTTTTTAACTCAAATAAAGTATGATGTTAAACAGGAATTAGCAGGAGAAACCCCAGATTTTTTTTAACAACAATTCACTTTAAACTTTGTTGTACAGATACTGTGAATCGCAAAATGAAATCAACAAAGTGTGGATAGCAAGTCAATGAAGTGTTATGATCCATGTTTTCAATTATTTATTTATTTGACTGTGGCAACCATGGGCTGTATTGTCATGAGGGCACAAAGCGCAGCTCTATGCACTATGACCGTGCGCAACGTCTAATCCAATTTTCGAGAGATTGCATTTGCAATTTGAAGATTCCACCAGCAGGTGGTAATGGTAAATAGTCTTCACTTATATAGCGCCTTTTTAATCTTAACAGTATTCAAAGCGCTCTACACTGTGACTCATTCACACACACACTCATACACCAATGGCAGTAGAGCTGCTATGTAAGGTGCTAGCCTGCCATTGGGAGCAACTTGGGGTTCAGTGTCTTGCCCAAGGACACTTCGGCATGTTGAGTCATGTGGGCCGGGATTCGAACCAACCCTGCGATTAGTGGCCAACCCGCTCTACCAACTGAGCCACAGCCACCCCCATAAAGGTCATGTCCAAATTCTGAATGTACAGAACGTCAAACAATGTCCCTGACAATTGCACATTTTCAGGGGTAATCACTTGAGATTTGTATTAAACTTTCTATTTATTTTTAAAATTAATTTATTTTTAGCCTACTAGTAATTTTCCAACTGTTGTTGAGATTGATTTTTAAGTAACTGCAAAAGGGGCCGGTGGAAGGAAATACTACAATGTTTGGATTCGGTATGATTTTTGGACCACTTTGTTATTTTGATTATATTTTCGTTTTGTTTAAAGTGTAATATGAATTTAAAAATATTTTTAGTTGAATTTCTTTCATGTTTGAATATATAAATAACATTAAAAAAAATCTAAAACAACTGGTAGAAGTGAAGTGCGTGCCGATACAATCACTGTTAATACAAGCCATGATTTGTGTGTCAGTAGATGTAAATGATTAATAATACTCACATTCCCTATAATTTAACTGAGCGTACATCCAAATTCAGAAGAGAATCAGATTGTATATGCATATAAAATGAGCATGTCACTGTCCTAGAAATATGCCTGGAATTCATCAAGGACACAGTTAATGCACATTTTCAATTCTTCTAATTAATTGTATACTATCTATAGTAATTGTATTTACACTACCAAGTTCTTATGAATGTACTGTCTTGGTTTACAGTATATCAGTGGTGCTTGACAAGGTATGGACTACAAAAGGATGCAGACAGTGGAAATCCCCAAGAAGAACCTCAGAATTCAATTGCACTTAATCCAGCCCATTTTCACATTGCGCAGGTGATTCGCTAAACCTACTTCGCCTAGACTTAGCACATGCTTGCATGAAATTACCAAAATATCATGGCCATGCCCACTTACTTTGTGCTTATGACTTATGGCATAACACTGCTCTTTACGGTAGCGCTTTTAAAACAGGACACCATATGTCCGACAGAGATGGAAACATGGAAGAACAGATAAAAAGAAATGGAGAAAAAACATATAAGCAGGGGTGGAAAGCATACTGAAAAATCATACTCAAGTAGAAATACTGTTACTTCCCCAAAATTTAAGTGTGAGTAGAGTAAAAGTAGCTATCATAAAAAATACTCAAGTAAGAGTAAAAGAGTAGCTCATTTAAAAGAACTCATTAGCAGTGATTATTGCGACTGAGTTGCAAAACCTATGCCCCCATTTTAATGAACACTGTATGCCAACTTTTAAAATACATCACTTATCTATGATAAACACTACATGAATCTGATTCCAAAAAATTAAAAGGAGATATGATAACAGAAATTAAAAGATGAAAAAGTTATTTTCAATACACTGATCACAATTTTAAATCATAATGTAAGAAACAATTACATTAAAATCAGTTTATGTGTAGGGTCTAAATTTCCCTTAATGCTGACAGAGCGTTATTGTTGTGCATTAAACATGTTCAAACAATGCAAGGAATGCCAAAAAAAAGCTAAATAAGCAGGATCACTTGGCATGTCATGTCCTGCACAATAGAGGAGGTAGAGCAGACATGGGAAAAGTCCTTTGGTACAGGGGCTGTCACACTTAAAATGGAATAATTCACCCAAAAAAGAAAATTCTCTCATCATTTACTCACCCTCATGCCATCCTGGATGTGTATGACTTTTCTTTTTGCAGAACACAAATTCAGATTTTTAGAAGAATATCTCAGCTCTTTTGATTCATACAATGAAAGTGAAACGGTGCTAAAATATTGAAGCTCCACAAATTACAAATATCAGCATAAAAGCAGTCTAATCCATGTGCCTCCAGTGGTTTAATCCATGTCTTCAGAATCGATATGATAGATGTGGTGAGAAACAGATCAATATTTATTTCCTGTTTTACTATTAATTCTCCTCTCTGCTCAGTCAATTTCCACTTTAACTTTCAATTTCTTCTTGTGTTTTTGGTGATTCACATTATTCATGCATATCACCACCTACTGGGCAAAGAGAAGACTTAAATATTGATCTGTTTCTCACCCACACCTGTCATATAAATTCTGAAGTCATGGATTAAACCACTGGAGTTGTATGTGCTTTTTGGAGCATGAAAATTGTTTGGCACCACTTCACTTTCATTGAATGGACCTACAGAGTTTAAATATTCTTCTAAAAATCTTAATTTGTGTTCTGAAGAAAGAAAGTCATAGACAGACGTCATGAAGTTGAGTAAATAAGATAATTTTCATTTTTGTGTGAATTATTTATTTAAGTAGCACATGGGGGGCCACATTGTCCACGTTTAGTTCTTGTATCTTTTAAGTCCAGAAATAGATGTATTTTCATTATAATGCATGATGCACAATTTTCTGAAGTTTGTGACTGGTGGAATGTTCTGCTGAAGTATTGCTCTAAAAAATTTTGAACTTTATAAAGGCTAAGCATAATTATAAATTATCTCTACTTTCCTGGTAATTTATTATACCAATTAACACACTCTAAATCAGGGGTCAGTATTATAAAAAAACAAACCATATTTAAAAAAAATATAAATTCTTAATAAAAATATCACTGTTCTCTTATGAGAGGTTCTCTCGTATTGCGTAAGCTAGCTTACGCTACGAGAAAGATTCATCTTTTCTGAGATATTGAAGCCAAAAAATTATCCTTAATTTTGTATCCATTGTCAACGCAGTGCGGCAGCTGCAGACCTTGAGCGGGCTAGCTAGCGAGCTCATTGGTTGCTCTGCGGCAACTGCTGCAGCCTATAGACGAGCTTGGGCGAACTCGCATCCAATGAGAGGCGTCCGCGCGCTCACTGCATCAAAGCCCGCAAAAAAGGGCGTGACTAGAGTGCATATAAGCGTAGTTCGTAGGCTGGAACCCTGATTTTCATCTGTTCAGCGAAGCTCTTCGCATCACTGAACCGGAAGCAGCGTCGCCGTTCGAGGGGCATCAAGCAAGCGTGGACAGCGCTCGAAGAAGCCGGCCGTCTTCGCCACCTTCAGCCGTCCTGCGAGCTATGCCATCCGGCGACGTATCCTTTTTAAAAGCAAGCTAGTTCTTAAAGAACTTCACAAAAGAGTACGAGCGTCTTTTTTAAGATGCCTCGCTCCACTTGCGCCTCATGCCGCGCTCCTCTCAGCACCGGAGACCGCCACATCATCTGCGCTCTCTGCCTGGGACTGGGGCATGCAGAGCTCGCCGAAGGCGGATGCGATCTCTGCGAGGAGCTGCCGATGTCGACCCTGCGGGCTCCCTGCCGCCGCGCCGCCTTCCGTTCAGCCGCGCAGAAAAAAGCGCCGCTCTCAAAGGCTGCCAGAAACAGTGGTAGAAGCGATTGCCTCGCCGGAGCCCATCCCTCGAGCATCGCCTTCACCCTCCCCGCCCACCCAGGACGCGCAGTTGCCACCGAGCGGCTGCTCTGCTGCCATCTCGGACGAAGAAGCGGAGGATAAGAGCTGTTCCATCATGGCTTCGGACAGCGAGGAGTGGTCAGGCTCACACGCCTCCTCCTCGGCCCAGGAATCCAGCAGGACCCGCGCCGGAGTCGAAGGGGAACTAACACGCCTCCTCACACAGGCCGTCGACCGCCTCGGGCTTGAGTGGTCACCGCCCCTTGAGCAGGCACCCAACAGACTTGACAGCTGCTTTCTACAGAGCCGCCGCCGCGCAGCACCCGCTACCCGGGCCACTCCCTTCCTGCCGGAACTCCACGCCGAGCTTTCCAAATCATGGAACGCGCCTTTCTCGGCCAGGGTCCGATCCCACGTCTCCACCTCTCTTGCTTCGGTGGACGGCGCCACTGAGAAGGGCTACGCTTCCATCCCTCCGGTCGAGGATGCGGTAGCAGCACACCTTTGCCCGCCCTCCGCGAGATGGCGGTCTAAACCAGTGCTCCCGTCTAAGGCCTGCAGAACAACTTCCGCCTGTGTTGGCCGCGCCTATTCCGCCACCGGCCAAGCTGCATCTGCTCTGCACTCTATGGCCGTCCTACAGATCCTCCAAGCGGACCTTCTGCGGGAGTGGGATGAGGAAAGCAGGCATCCAGAGGTGGTTGCAGACATACGGAGTGCTACGGACCTCGCCGTCCGCGCTACCAAAGCTGCAGCCCAAGCTATAGGGAAGTGCATGGCCGCGCTGACTGTGACCGAGAGACATCTGTGGCTAACACTAGCCGACATGGGAGAAGCAGAGCGCTCTACGTTCCTCAACGCACCGCTCCCTCCATCCGGTCTCTTCGGCTCCGCGGTGAGTGGTATCATTGACCGGTTTTCAGAGGTCCAAAAAGCCCACAACCCAGTGTTCACCTCTACACACAAGCATTACACATCCCGTGTCCATACCAAAGAGCAAACATGTCTTATGTGTAGAAAATGTGCCCACAATCCAGTGTTCACCCCTACACACAAGCATTACACATCCCGTGGCCCTATCACGGCACACTCACATAAAGCGGTTACGAACTGCTCGAGTGTTAGGGTTAATAAACGCACCCACGAATCTGTGCGCGCGCCCATTCTCTGGCCGCTCTGTCACACGACCAGCCTTATGTGTAGAAAATGTGCCCACAATCCAGTGTTCACCTCTACACACAAGCATTACACTTTCCGTGTCCCCATCAGAGCACACTCAAAAGCGGTTACGAACCACTCGAGTGTTAGAGTCAATAAATGCGCTCACGAATACATGCGCGCGCCCATTCTCTGCCCGCTCTGTCACACGGCCAGCAAACACTTCTCTGTATGTAAGTCCCGTGCCCGTGACTATGCTTGCGTATCACTTAACAGACGTGACTCTTTCCCCATTCACCTTAATCGGGAAGTCACTCACAGAACAGCCTGTCCATGCTGTCTGCAAGCAGTCCAGCATAAGCACAGTAAGCGCGCTCACACATTCTGTTCAGTGCGCTGTGTGGCAATCAGAGCGATTTGACCACTCACCCTCTAACATTACGCTTCAAAGCGTGGGAAGATATTCCAGGGATATCCGAATGGGTGTTAAGCACAATAAAACAGGGCTATTTGCTACAGTTCGATCGCCATCCTCCTCGCTTCAGAGCGCGGCTCGAAACTACTGTGAACACGGAAGCAGCGTGCATGCTTCGTTCAGAAATAGCAAACCTTCTGTGCAAAAGGGCCATAGAGAAAGTGCCGCCTCCCCTGTGCGAGTCAGGGTTTTACAGCCGTTATTTACTTGTCCCCAAGAAAGACGGCGGCCTCAGACCAATATTAGATCTCAGGGTTTTGAACAAAGCGCTTGCAAAAAGACCGTTCAAAATGCTTACAACCAGCAAACTCCTCGCGCATGTTGCGTCAGGGGACTGGTTTATTTCTCTCGATCTGAAAGATGCATACTTTCAGATTCAGATAAATCCCGTCACAGGCCATTCTTGAGATTCAGCCGATGGCCAGGTTTATCAATACACCGTCCTTCCGTTCGGCCTGTCCTTAGCACCCCGTACTTTCACGAAGTGCATGGACGCGGCGCTCGCACCCCTGCGGAGTCAGGGTTTGCGAATTCTGAACTATTTGGACGATTGGCTGATTTTGGCACAATCACATACGGAGCTTCTGTCTCACAGGACAGTTCTCCTCAGTCATCTGAACAGTTTGGACCTTGCAGTCAATTGGACCAAGAGCTCACTACAGCCCAGTCAGACAATTTCCTTCCTTGGAATAGAACTAGACTCAGTGGCAATGACGGCTCGCTTATCTACACAGAGCGCGCGCCGTGCGCAGCGACTAGCCGCGTCATTTCAGATGAACAGCCTCACACCTCTGAAGAAGTTTCAGAGAGTGCTAGGCTACATGGCTTCAGCCGCAGCAGTACTTCAACTGGGTTTACTGCGCATGCGCCCGCTTCAGCATTGGCTAAACACCCGCGCGTCTCGCCGGGCTTGGTCCAAAGGCCGCCAGCCAATCAGAGTGACTCAGACCTGTATTTCAGCTCTGCAGCCCTGGACAGTGGCCGAGTGGCATCAGCGCGGAGTGATGATGGGAGCTGTATCTCGCCGAAAAGTCATCTCGACAGATGCGTCCAACACGGGTTGAGGCGCGGTCTGCGAGGGCTTTCCGGTTTTTGGTCTATGGTCAGTTCAGGAAAAGCTCCTTCACATAAATTGTCTGGAAATGATAGCGGTCGAGTGCGCGCTCGTGCGCTTCCTCCCGATCATTCAGGGTCACCACGTCCTGGTCCACTCGGACAACAGGTCTGTGGTATCCTATCTAAACCGTCAGGGCGGTGTCAGATCCAGGAACCTCTTCCATCTGACGAAACGCATACTGAGTTGGTCGCTCGCTGAGGGCGACGCACGTGCCAGGCCACCTGAACGATGGCCCAGACAGACTGTCCAGAGACAATATTCCCCTTAGGGGAATGGTCCCTGCACGCTATTCCATTCCAAGGAAGGAAATTGTTATGGCGCATATTCGGCAGAGCAGAGATAGACCTCTTTGCGTCAGAAGAGAACTCTCACTGCCCAATATTATTCTCGAAAAGCGAGGACACGCTGGCCCAGGACTGGCCCAACCGCCCGCTTTACGCCTTCCCTCCCGTCTCGCTATTGCCACAGGTAATGCAGAGGATCAGGGAAACGCGCCACTCGGTGCTCCTCATAGCCCCGTGCTGGGAGAATCAAACATGGTTCCCGGAGCTTACGCAGCTGTCACTGACAGCGCCGTGGCCCATCCCAGTGAGAGCAGATCTCCTCTCGCAAGCTCGCGGAACGATCTGGCATTCCCACTCAGAGCGCTGGGCGCTACACGCGTGGGTGATCAACGACTACCCGTCGCTTTGCCAGAAGGAGTAATAAACACCATCATACATGCTAGAGCCCCCTCCACGAGAAGACTCTATGCGTCAAAATGGTCTGTGTTTTCAAAATGGTGCACCGACAGAGACCTGGACCCACGGACATGTGGGGTGTCGCCGCTGCTCGTGATTTTACAAGAGCTGCTGGATAAGGGCAGATCCCCATCCACGCTCAAAGTGTACGTGGCGGCCGTCGCGGCGTCGCTGAACCCCTGCACGGCCAGTCAAAGGGTAAAAACAAGCTGGTCATCCGCTTCCTCAGGGGAGCTAGAAGGATGAACCCTCCGCGCCCCCCATCGGTTCCTATCTGGGACCTTTCTATAGTTCTCGAAGCTATGAAAGCCCCCCCTTTCGAACCGCTTCAGTCCGTGGATGTGAAACACCTCTCACTTAAAACCGTTTTTCTAACTGCCCTATTATCAGTTAAACGGGTGGGAGACCTTCACGCGCTATCTGTCAGCGCTGCATGTCTTGAGTTTGGACCAAGTGACTCCAAGGTCATTTTAAAGCCTAGACACGGCTACGTCCCCAAGGTGGTCGGTACTCCTTTCAGAGCACAGATCATTTCCTTGTCGGCGCTACCAGCATCTGATAGTGAACGCGACGCCAATCTCCTTTGCCCAGTCAGAGCACTGAGATTGTATACTGCGCGCTCCGCATCTTTCAGAAGCTCCGAGCAGCTTTTCGTTTCATTCGGAGGGCTCACCAAAGGTCTCGCCGCCTTGAAACAGACACTGTCCAGATGGATAGTGGACGCTATTGCTGCCGCGTACGCGTCAAAAGACCTACCATGCCCGCTAGGCATTAAGGCTCACTCCACTAGAGGCATGGCCTCCTCGTGGGCATGGTCCAGCGGGATTTCCATTCACGACATATGTGTGGCAGCGGGCTGGGATTCCCCCTCCACCTTTGTCAGATTTTACAATCTGGAAGTACCCGCTCTGCAGGCTAAACTGCTAGCGGTTTAATACGCTACAGCTCCCCTGGTGAGCTGCATTAATGGGACACAGTCCACACAGACCGGCACCGCCGCTCTGTCTATGTGCTTATGTACTACACACACACTGGCCCGCACTCTTGCCGGCCAAATATTAATTCCCCACTCACAAGGGCTCCCCCGGGTCCCCCTTAATTCCCTGGGGCTCATGCAGTGGATGCTTGGCACGCACGGCGTTGACAAAGGGTTCCCATAGCGTAAGCTAGCTTACGCAATACGAGAGAACCTCTCGTAAGAGAACGAATCGGTTACTAACGTAACCTCGGTTCTCTCTAGATGAGGGAACGAGTATTGCGTAACCGGCCGTGCTCGCGCCACGAGCGATTTTTCGCTTCATTCAATGAAAACCAGGGTTCCAGCCTACGAACTACGCTTATATGCACTCTAGTCACGCCCTTTTTGGCGGGCTTTGATGCAGTGAGCGTGCGGATGCCTCTCATTGGATGCGAGTTCGCCCAAGCTCGTCTATAGGCTGCAGCAGTTGCCGCAGAGCAACCAATGAGCTCGCTAGCTAGCCCGCTCAAGGTCTGCAGCTGCCGCACTGCGTTGACAATGGATACAAAATTAAGGATAATTTTTTGGCTTCAATATCTCAGAAAAGATTAATCTTTCCCGTAGCGTAAGCTAGCTTACGCAATACTCGTTCTCTCATCTAGAGAGAACCGAGGTTACGTTAGTAACCGATTCGTTTTATTCTATTAAATTAATACTTCTAAAGCTACTCAAGTTATTTGGCCAAAAGTAGTGAGTGGTTTTCTTATTTCCTTGTTATTGTTGTTTGATTAATAGCCTTTATATGACACAGCCTACTATACAGTTCTCTATTTGGTTACATGAACACTTCGTCCACCATCTACATGCAAATATGCTTTTTGTCCCACTGTTTAAATTCACTTTAGACATAAATTACATTAAATCCTCACCAAGACGGACATTGTTGGAATTATAAAGTTTAATTAATAATTTAGGTACGATTAGCGCTCAAACATTATCCGCCTGTCAATCAAACAGCGTGCATCTACAGACATCAGGAAATAAAAATGCAATCTTTTATATTTTATCTAGATCAACCAACCAGTGGTGCTCTTGCTATCGCTAATAATATGTATAAATAAAGTCTGATAACACTGTATTCAGCACAAACTGGGCTACAATAATATGTGAGCAACATGTGTGTACATGCTTGAATATTTGAGAAAATAACGTTTATGCATGGTTTTTGAACAAAAAAAAATATATGTCATTGAATTAAGGCCATATAACACATCCTCAACATTTGTCCACAAGACTTTTGAGAACTGGATCTTGTAGCCAAGAGTTTTTGCTACAAAATGATGTGAAAACCATCCTGATCACTCATTCATACAAAACAATATAGTAATTGAACTTTTGTAAGACACTTTTAGTGTTAGAATGGTCATATGCGAGGAGGCGTGAACTATCATGAATATGGATTGTATTTCACACCTGAGTAGGCAAAAGACCCCTCCCCTGGGCCTATCAATGAGGAATGTGACAGAAAGAGAATGAATATGAGGAGACTTAATTATAAAATCAAGTTTTAAGTTAAAATAAGTAATCTGACTATACATCTTCTTTTCATAAAGACTTTACTTAATTTTAGACCTACACTACCGTTTAAAAGAAGTCTCTTCTGCTCACCAAGGCTGTATTTATTTGATCCAAAATACAGTAAAAACAGTGATATTTTGAACTATTTTTACAATTTAAAAGAACAGTTTTCTATTTGAATATATTGTGAAATGCTATTTGTGATCAAAGCTGAATTTTCAGCATCATTACTGCAGTCTTCAGTGTCACATGATCCTTCAGAAATCATTATAAGATGGTGATTTTCTAATATGGGCATATTTAAAGTGCATTTTACTCATTTACACCTGAACCCATATTTGCAAGCACAAGCTTTGTTGATGATAATGAGGTAGCATAAACACTAGATAAAATATAATCTAAACATTCATATTATTTTTATATCATATTAAATATCCTATTTATATCATACAGCATACAATTTAAATACCTGCTTTAGCCGAAACAGCATTTAAATGTTCAAATTTCAATACACTGAATCCTGGCTGGCAAGTCTGGAAACAGTCCCACTAGTAAAATATGTACATGTTTATATAAAATAGCATGTCAACTAATGAAAACTAAATGACTTACTCGTCCGAAATTGTATCTTCGGCTGGATCAAGTCTCTCTTCAAAATACAAACGTTCATCAGAGTCCCGCTCTTCTTCTGAGGAAAATTGTAACTCTTTGTCACTCTCCAGGAGTTTTCTCACTTGTGTATCGTGCTGTCTTTCAAACATGCAGAAAAATTAACAGACTTGTTTTTAAGGCACTGTCGGGGGCGTTTAACATTTGCATTGATCGCCTCACCACATTAGCGTATGAATGCTGCACTCTGCTGGTGGGTGGGATCACATTAGAGATAAATTAGCTGAGCCAGGAAAAATGTACATCACTTTGTTTCATACAAAGTGATTGCAGTACATTGCAGGAGAATATTTGTTATTTTTATTTTATTTATTAATTTATCAAGACCATTGTGCTAGGGCTCCCTCTACTAGAAGAAGTTACGCCAGTAAATGGGGTGTTTTTGAAAGATGGTGCAGTGCACATAATGCAGATCCAGTTAACTGCCAGATTGCTTCATTTCTGGACTTTCTCCAGGAAAAATTGTCAGCAGGATTGACGAGGTGCCATTGGGGAGACATCCTCTGCTCGCTCGCTTTGTTCGTGGAGCCATGCTACTGAGACCTCCTGCTAGGACCAGGATCCCTTCATAGATATAGTCCTTGAGGGTCTGGTTGAGACCCCCTTCGAACCTCTAGAGTCAGCGTCTGAAAAACTTCTGACTCTCAAGATGTTTTTTCTTATGGCATTTGGGGATCTACAGGCTCTGTCATTCTTGCCAGCCTGCTTAGATTTGAATTCAAGCCGGTTCTCGCCTCCTCCTTTCCATTGAACGCCTTTACACTGGTGCCGAAGCCCGGAAAAGCAATACAAATATTATTCATGATAAACTTAAAAGACAAAACACACACATGACGGACATGTCCGTAAACTATCTCTCTCTCGTCGCACCACTGTCTGCCATCGGCCTTTATCCCTCTCTGAGGCTTAATTAGCCTGATAAGGGACCGGTATAATTATATATTGTGTGTATAATCACAACTCGGCCCGCCCTCCGCCCTGCCACTGTTACGTCTGAATAATGAGGCTGACGAAGAGATGCGGATCCAAACGCAGTTAGAGTTTATTTGATAACAAAACACTAAATGAACAAAAGAACAACCCATGATGGGGAAAAGAAACATAAACTAGATAAGGTAATCACGGTAGAGACAAACAGGGAACAAGGGAGAGACGCAAACATCAGGCAAACATCAAACAACGATCGACCAAGACTGAACAAAGACACGGGGTATAAATACACAAAACATGGGAAAAGGGGCCAATGAAAGAACAGAACTCAAACAAGATAACGAGGTGATTAACAGAAACCAAAGGCAAATTAACAGGGGCAGGTGTAAACAATGAACAGTGAACACGAACGCTAACAAGGACTATGGAGTTACATAAGGGACTAAAGTGAAAACTAAGAAATGCAAAAGTGACAACAAATGGTAAACAAAAGGGCAACAGAGAAACAAGACAGGGTAATCGTTACATAGCCCCCCCTTTAAAGATCGGATTCCAGACGATCCTAACAAACACACATCAAAAGACAAAAGTCCATAAGAACAACATGAGGGCACCAGGGGCAAACAGACTGTACAAGTGGGCACATAGGTAGACAGGCAGAACAGGGGGGAACACTGGGCAGGCAGGAAATCCGGGGGCAGACAGGCAGACCGGGGGGGGGCACAAGAACAAGGAGGCAGTCCGAGGGGCACAGAGGGCAGGCAGGAAGTCCGGGGGGGCCACGAGGGGAAATGAGACAGTCCACGAGGGCGCAAAGGGAGATGCGACAGTCCACGGGGGGCACAAAGGGAGATGAGACAGTCCACGGGGGCACAAGGGACAACCAGGCAGTCCATGGGGGCACAAAGGGACAGGTTTGGGAGGCCGGGGTGGTATCGACCGGGCTGGGACAGGTTTCAGTGGTCTGGGAGCTGGCCACAGGGCAAGGACAGGTTTGGGGGACCAGGGAGGAGGCCAATGGACAGGGACTGGGTCAGGAGGCCTGGGGAAGGCCTCAGGACGGGAACAGGGTCAGGAGGCCTGGGTGGAGGCCACCGGACAGGGACTGGGTCGGGGGCCTGGGAAGAGGCCACGGGACTGAGGCTGGCAGAGCCGTGTGAGGCGGAGCCAAGGAGGACTTCGGAGGCGGAGCCATAGAAGACTTAGGAGGCGGCGCCAAAGGAGGCTTAGGCAGGGCCATGGCAGACTCAGGTGGTAAGGCCTTGGGCAGGTCAGGA
The DNA here is from genome assembly GCF_025860055.1 of Xyrauchen texanus. NCBI lineage: Eukaryota > Metazoa > Chordata > Actinopteri > Cypriniformes > Catostomidae > Xyrauchen > Xyrauchen texanus. The sequence goes on along the minus strand of NC_068298.1, from coordinate 7,964,320 downwards.
GGCGGAACAGAGTTGGGCGGAGCCAAGGGAGGCGGAGCCGAAGGTGGCGAGGGCGAAGAAGGCTCTGAAGACGGAGCCAATGGAGGCTTCGGAGGCGGAGCCGGGAGAGGCTCGGGAGGCTCCGGAGGAGGAATTGAAGGAGGTTCAGGAGGCGGAGCCGAAGGAGGCGAGGGCGATGAAGGCTCTGAAGACGGAGCCAATGGAGGCTTCGGAGGCGGAGCCGGGAGAGGCTCGGGAGGCTCAGGAGGTGGAGCTGAGAGAGGCTCAGGAGGCGGAGCCGAGGTAGGCGGCTCTAGGAGCGGAGACCAGGAAGACTCTGGAGTCTCTGGGGGTAGAGACGTAGGAGGCTCTGAGGGTGGAGCCGCCAAAGGCTTGAGTGGCTTGAGAGGCGGTGCCGGAGGAGGCTCGGGAGGCAGAGCCATAGGAGGCTCTGAGGGCGGTGCCGTCGAAGGCTTGAGTGGCTCGAGCGGCGGAGCCGTAGGAGGCTCGGAAGGCTCTGGGGGTGGAGCCGTAGGAGACTCGGGGGGCGGAGCCCTGGAAGGCTCGAGAGGTTCAGGAGGCGGAGCCCTGGGAGGCTCGAGAGGTTCGAGGGGCGGAGCCCTGGGAGGCTCGAGAGGCTTGAGGGGCGGAGCCCTGGCAGGCTCGAGAGGCTTGAGGGGCGGAGCCCTGGCAGGCTCGAGAGGCGGAGTTCTGGAAAGCTTGGGAGGCTTGAGAGACAGAGTCCTGGACGACTCGAGAGACTTGAGGGGCGGAGCCCTGGGAGGCTCGAGAGGCTTGAGGGGCGGAGCCCTGGTAGGCTCGAGAGGCTTGAGGGGCGGAGCCCTGGCAGGCTCGAGAGGCGGAGTTCTGGAAAGCTTGGGAGGCTTGAGAGACGGAGTCCTGGAAGACTCGAGAGACTTGAGGGGCGGAGCCCTGGTTGGCTCAAGAGGGTTGAGAGGCGGAGCCCTGGAAGGCTCAAGAGGCTTGAGAGGCGGGGTTCTGGGAAGCTCGGAGGGCAGAGCTCTGGAAAGCTCAGGAGGCTTGAGAGACAGAGCCCTGGAAGACTCGAGAGACTTGAGAGGCGGAGCCCTAGGAGGCTCGAGAGGCTTGAGGGGCGGACCCCTGGTAGGCTCGAGAGGCTTGAGAGGCGGAGCCCTGGAAGGCTCGGGAGGCTTGAGAGGCGGAGCTCTGGAAAGCTCGGGAGGCGGAGCTCTGGAAAGCTCGGGAGGCTGAGCTCTGGAAAGCTCGGGAGGCTTGCGAGACGGAGCCCTGGAAGACTCGAGAGACTTGAGAGGCGGAGCCCTAGGAGGCTCGAGAGGCTTGAGGGGCGGACCCCTGGTAGGCTCGAGAGGCGGAGCCCTGGAAGGCTCGAGAGGCTTGAGAGGCGGAGCTCTGGAAAGCTCGAGAGGCGGAGCTCTGGAAAGCTCGGGGGGCGGAGCTCTGGAAAGCTCGGGAGGCGGAGCTCTGGAAAGCTCGGGAGGCGGAGCTCTGGAAAGCTCGGGAAACTCGGAAGGCGGAGCTCTGGAAAGCTCGGGAAACTCGGAAGGCTGAGCTCTGGAAAGCTCGGGAAACTCGGATGGCTGAGCTCTGGAAAGCTCGGGAAACTCGGATGGCTGAGCTCTGGAATGCTCGGGAAACTCGGATGGCTGAGCTCTGGAAAGCTCGGGAAACTCGGATGGCTGAGCTCTGGAAAGCTCGGGAAACTCGGATGGCGGAGCTCTGGAAAGCTCGGGAAACTCGGATGGCGGAGCTCTGGAAAGCTCGGGAGGAGGAGCCCTGGAAGGCTTGAGAGACTTGAGAGACTTGGGAGGCGGAACCCTAGGGGGCTCGAGAGGCGCTGGCTCTTGGACGGTCACGGCCATTGGCACTGGCACTGGCTCTTGGACGGTCATGGCTACTGGCACTGGCTCTTGGACAGTCAAGGCTTCTGGCACTGGCTCTTGGACGGTCACGGCTACTGGCACTGGCTCTTGGACGGTCACGGCTACTGGCACTGGCTCTTGGACGGTCGTGGCTTTGGGCACTGGCTCTTGGACGGTCATGGCTACTGGCACTGGCTCTTGGACGGTCGAGGCCACAGGCGCTGGCTCAGGGACGGTCGAGGCTACAGGCGCTGGCTCAGGGACGGTCGAGGCTACAGGCGCTGGCTCAGGGACAGTCGAGGCTACAGGCGCTGGCTCAGGGACGGTCGAGGCTACAGGCGCTGGCTCAGGGACGGTCGAGGCTACAGGCACTGGCTCATTGACGTTTGAGGCTTGCGGCACTGGCTCATTGACGTTTGAGGCTACAGGCACTGGCTCGGGGACGGTCGAGGGCTCAGGCTCGCTCACAGTGACATGCGTGGGCTTTAGCTCGCTCACCGTGACATGCGTGGGCTCTGGCTCGCAGACCGGGGCTGGCGCGGGCCGGGAGGCGGAAGCCCGTCTTCTCTCCCTCCTCCGGGCAGACGCAGTGGGCCGCGCTGGCTCATGGAAGGCGACTGGCGTGGGGACGGGCTCGCTGACAGGTGGGGCTGGTGCGACAGGAAGTGCCAAGGACGATTGGGGAGTCACCACAGTGGGAGGAGAGGTGGAATCCTCCTCGGCGAAGACCACGGTGTAGGGTGAGCCGCAGACCAGTAAGGTCGCCTCCAGGAAGTCGTGGAGAGTCCAACCAAGCGTTGCCGGCGGCAAACGCTCCCTGAGCGAACCGTGTAAAGTGTCCCTGAAGAAGACCACCAGGGCTGAGTCCGAGAAGTCTGTGAACTTCGCCAGCGCGAGGAAGTCGCTGATGTGGTCTTCAACAGGGCGGCCCTCTTGTTTGAGGTTGAGCAACCGGCAGTTGGCCCGTATAACTGCTGGATCCATAGTGGTCGATCGTTCTGTTACGTCTGAATAATGAGGCTGACGAAGAGATGCGGATCCAAACGCAGTTAGAGTTTATTTGATAACAAAACACTACATGAACAAAAGAACAACCCACGATGGGGAAAAGAAACATAAACTAGATAAGGTAATCACGGTAGAGACAAGCAGGGAACAAGGGAGAGACGCAAACATCAGGCAAACATCAAACAACGATCGACCAAGACTGAACAAAGACACGGGGTATAAATACACAAAACATGGGAAAAGGGGCCAATGAAAGAACAGAACTCAAACAAGATAACGAGGTGATTAACAGAAACCAAAGGCAAATTAACAGGGGCAGGTGTAAACAATGAACAGTGAACACGAACGCTAACAAGGACTATGGAGTTACATAAGGGACTAAAGTGAAAACTAAGAAATGCAAAAGTGACAACAAATGGTAAACAAAAGGGCAACAGAGAAACAAGACAGGGTAATCGTTACAGCCACAATAGGCTAAATATACAAAAACTACTAAAAAGTTTGATCGAGGACATCTCTCTTTTTTCCTATAAACATCTAGATAATTGTATTACCCTGTCTTATTGATAAGATTACATTAATCTCTCACAGTAGCCTGATAATCTGAGTGATAGATAAATGACAGGCTACGTTATAGACACAGAATCTAGAAAGCAGAAATATGAAATTTACCTCGATATGTTTCTTCAAATTAGAGGAAGGCTTAATGCTGATATCTGGCTTGAGCAAGTTAAACTCACATGAAACTATCATGCAATTGGACCTTTTCACTGTGAAAAGCCCTTTCAGGTCCTGCTGTTATGTTCAGGTTTTGAACTGTGCTTGAGGCATTCTCCACAGTTGGTGCCAGATCTACAGCTGCAGTTCAAGTTTTTTACATGTGACTTGATTTGACAGGAGTCATGAGACTCTCCCGAGCCAATCATGTTGATAGATGAAAATAAAATCATGACAGGGAAGTAGCGAACACAGACAGTGAGAAAACAGATCAGTAAAAATACAGTTACAGCACTAATATATACTCAAGTTAAAGTATACAACTTAAAAAAGTACAATTCTTGGTAAAAGTAGTTAATTACAGTAACGTGAGTATTTGTATTTCGTCACTTTACACCCCTGTATATAAGACATTTGAACACTCCCTTCAGAGAACACCTGCATTGATAGCACTGACCTTAAGATATAATTTAACGTATTGATTTGATTCTTGAGAGCTACAGCGTAGTCTCAAATTTCTCAGGCCTTTTATACTGACCAACATAATGACATTTCATAAATAAAGAGTCTCAAAATTTGTTGGCATTGCTTTAAAACATTATATTTAAATAATGCAACAAAGTCATCAGGTTTCCCTATCACTGTTTGCTAATATTGTCTGGTGTAGAAAACAACATAGAAATATTTACATAAAATTATATTATATTATATTATATTTATATTATATTCAGTGAAATCCATTGTATACATTGTCCATTATTTGTAAAAGTAATTGTTCACCAAAAAATTTAAATTGTGTCATTTATTTTCTGTTGTTATTTTGTTCTATTTTTCTCCCGGAGGAACCAGTGTTGCCATGTCCACTTATGAGAGACTTTGAGCTTTATTGTTCATCAACTTTATTAATATGGGCTGTTGCTTTTTAGGAAGGCTTATCAATGATCAATAATAATCAATGAAATTAAGCAATTCTTCTAAAATCTTCCATTCCACTCTCAATTCTCAAATGTGCCCATGTTCATTCAAAAATTTTGCCTTTACACGCACTACGTCAGCTTTGACGTCAATGATCACGACATCATTGCCATCAAACCTGACATGGCATGGCTTAAATCATCATACACTTTTAAGTTATAATAATGTCATAACTCCGGAGGTTTATCTAAACTCAAACATATCTTATTTTTAGAGATGCGGTTCAAAAAACCTTCTAATTTAGTCCATTCTTCTTCTTTGGAGTGATAAACGGACCAGCAACCTAGCAGAATTAGCTATTAAGCAGAAAAGATAGTTCTAGATTGTATTTCAGGCACGGTGGCACATCTTTGTCAATCTCAGAATCGAGCACTTCCTTGAATCTTCCTTGATGTGTGGTCTCTTGATTGCCATACTAAAATTGTCCTTGCCTAAAATGAAGCAGTCCCTCCAATACTATTATGTCTGTTAGTGCAGAAACCAAATGAGGTTTATACATGAATGCAGCATTTATTTACCCTATGCTGAAAGCTTGCATTAAAAATGCATTTTGTATGGCTGTGTTTAACAGAGGGACTCTAATCTAAAGCTATGATCTACTCATATATACACTCAGGGTTATCCAGGCTTGGCAGAGTGCTCAAATTGCTAACGGTTACTGTGTGCTGCTCTAATTCCAAATCATTTATAACAAGTACTGTGTGTAACGTGTGCAGATTTGGCTGGATCATCCTGGCTGACTGAGAGTGGAGCTTCCCCTAGATAAACTGCTCTGGTCGGGCATGCTTGACATGTTGTCCCCTATATCTTCTCCCTGGAGGCTGTAGACCAAATCTTGTCTTAAGGGGGCTCAGCACACAGCACCGAATGTGGGACCAAAAGCTCAGTCACAGCCCAGAGAACTGTTTCCAATTGTCCATCCCTAGTGACGGGGCCATCAACTGAGTGTCACACTTTTGGTGGCTGGACTTCAGATGCTGCACTGTCTTAAATGTGTTCCCATAGTTTTCAAAAAACAGTCTTTTTAAAAAATGTGAACACCTTAAACACTCCTAAACTGGCTTGCTGGTCTTAGCTGGTTTAAGAGGTTGTAGCTGGTCTTACAGCCTGGCCAAGCTGGTTCTCACCTGTACTCAAAGCCTGGTCATACTGGTCTTCATCAGCGAGCAGACTAGACCAGAAATCTTTAAACTAGACCAGACTGAACAACTGATAGGTGTCCTAAACCCCTATAAACCATCAAACTTGACCAGATTAGCAAGGACCAGCAAACCAGCTTAGGTTGGATAATGCTGTTTTAATTAATAAATTAATTTATTTAAGGAGGGCAAATTGGCATATTCTGTGTATAGAATTAGTCTGAATATACATTTCAGTTTTCACTCTAGTTGTTTGGAAAGTTTTTAGAGGGCATATATATATATATATATATATATATATATATATATATATATATATATATATATATATATATATGTATATGTTGTGTATATGTACAGTATGTGTATGTTGCTGAAAGTTTAAAAATCTTTCAATACAATTTTATTACTTTCTTGCTCTGAAAAAAAAACAAAAACATTCTAAGGTAACCAATACCATGTGAAAGCGGAATAATAATGTTAACCAATTAGATAAAAAAAAAATTCTGAAGAAAATGTGCCACAATACTAGGGTTATCTGGATTGTTTTCAGGACATTGCTAAGTGGTTGCTAGGGTTTTGTGGGTTGCTAAGGTGTTGCCAAATGTTTGCTAGGGTATTCTATGAAGTTGCTAAGTGATTGCTTTCTGGCCCAAGCCAATAATAGCCACGCCCAAATCACGCCCTTCTTCAATGTAATTCTAATGGATTTTCTCAGTGTTTCATAATTTGTACAGTTTTTCTGATCATTTAGAAAGTTAATAGCACAACTCCCTTCAATAAGCCATTTGACATACATACAGTTAGTACAAACTAGATGACCTCAATCAAATCTCAGTGGATAAAATCAAGACCTGCCTTCCATTATTTCCCACTAAATATTTTGATTCTCTCGGAAATAAGTCACTTTGTGCCATTTTGAATGCACAGTTGTGAACTCCTACACATCCTGTTAACTGCTTACATTACGTGATATCATTTCATTTTCATGCAGTAATATTTTCATATATTTATATAACAGCATGGAGATGCAAATTAGACCATACGAACAGGCCAAATCCCAGATCTAAATTTGCATGGATGTCAGCAAGCCACTGGGAGCCTTTGGAAAGGTCAGACATGTTTCAGAGATCACACAGTGTGAAAAAAAAACTCAATTTATGCTGCCTCGCTGCACTACAAGGCCCATTTAAAGGCTGTCAAGCTTTGCACTGTACTAATATATTTATATAACAATGTCTCATATAACAGACATAAACCTGTTAATGTGACTGAACAATTGGCCCTCATGATTTCTGTTTTCATCTGAGGTTTCAATAGTTCAGTGAATGAGCTGAGGTTTTTGTATTGACTTAAATGATGATAAGAATAAATGAATACTTTTTTGTGATCACTTAATCGCCCTCATGAGCTTCAATGGAGGTGCACATAACAACTTGAATTTCCACTTACAGTAAAATGTTTTTTTTTTTTTTTCTCAAAGTAAAAACATGTTTTACTTTGTACAGTATAGGCAACCAATTTATAAAGATATTCATAATTGTATGCAATATTTGACCTTGTAGAAAAAGGATCCACATACCAAACCTTTGGGAAATCTTTCTTTTATCTTGTTGCTTCATGGAAATCACCTCTAATTTATGTAATTCCCTCTGTAATTTGAAGGATTGTGCAATTTCAGCGGAGACAATGTTTGTTAAGGGTCTGAATGCATTACCCACTGCAGAAATAAAACATACGTTCTGTTTCCTCTGACATCTTTAAAAGCCATTCATTCAACTCAAAATATAATCCTCCTGCACTACGGAGATTACGATATTTTCCATGCTAATACCCTCCTGTGCAATTTTAAGCATTAATAACTTGAGAGATTACGTGCTGACATGGTTCTCTGACTCTTTCCTCTGGAAATCTGTCCTCAAACAATACACATACAGTGTAAAGATGAGTGGAGCAGTCCAAGAGCACTTTAGGCCAAGCTAAATTTAAATTATGCACAAGTTTCGGAGACGTTTGTAATACAATGCAGCGCGTGGGCTCTTCTGCATATGTCTTTGAGATTTGAGATAAAGATCTGTGATGGATAATGCCCATGTGGTAAATGCATAAGGCACATTTCTGTAATGATTAAAATGGTTTAAGATGGAATCACAATGCTAGCATTTCACATGAAATGTGAATGAGTTGATGTGTGATTGTGTGATCCACAGATGCTGCCACTGTTGTCATTTTGAGAGAGTCAAGAAGGCGAGAGAGATTGTGAATGTACTGATCTCAGCAGCGTACCCCCGAGGATGCTGGAAAGGTTGTGTATTTCTCTCACCTGACTGCTCTCTGCTTCCTTTCTACTTCAGTGGAACAAAAGTGAGGGGTTCTGAGAGCTCCAGGTCCAGATGGCAAAAAAGTAACAATTATTCAGCCCATTAGCCAGCCTAATTAAACAGTCACATCACACAGCTCCATCAATACCACTCACACTTTTCGTACCCTGCATCTCGCATATGGGGCACATGTTTTAAAGGAATACTTCACCCAAAAATGACAATTCTGTCAGTACTAAGTCATTCCAAACTTATATGCTTTTAAAATGTTAATATAGACATAGCAAGTGTATTTCATATGTGAAAATCAGCAAATTAAATTATCTGGTTTGAGCTATGTTGACAGGAATTGTGTCCAGCGAGCTGTGTATGTGAGACCTCACTCACAGAGAATCATATTTTACCCAACACTTTATAAGGGAACACTTCCTGGATAACAGAAAAATATTGGAATTTCTGTTGCGTATGAAGTCTTCAAATATGACTTATGTCAAGGCATAAAATGATTTAGAAGAATCACTTGATTGACTTTTACGATTTTAATTAAATTCTCCAGATTATATAAGTCTCAGAATTAGGAACTATTCTAACCCATCTATCAGTAAATATAAGCTATATGAAGTGATTTTAAAGCTTAAGTTCCCCATTGTGACAACTTCAAATCATATGTTTTATGTATGAGTGTAAAGAAAACAAACAAAGAAAAGTAAATGCCAGTCGAAGTTACCTTTTTGAACAATGTCAAATCCACAAAGAATGAAGAGACACTTCTGAGCGCTCCCTGTAGACCTGTGTTCAATTTCATCTTCAAGAACACAGAGACCTTCTCTCTTCAAAAGTTTTATTTCTACCCCAGAGTGTGTTTCTTCTGTCTGTTGTTGGAATAATAATGGGCAACAATGTACTGTATCTGAATGCAATTAGCATTACATACACTTTGTAAACAGATGGTTCAAATCTGATATTATTTGTATTTGTATCAGAGGTAAGGTCATTTTAAAAAGAAAAATATATATTTTTTAAACATCCGAGCAGTTACAATTTCTTTTTTCAATTTTACATTTGTTAGAGCAAAACTGAAGGAAAAATGTTTTTAAAATATTTTAAACAGTACAAATCTTTTAAAACAAATGTAACAAATGTATTAATTTTTTACTTTATAAATTGTAGCCTTTTTAAGTTTTAGAAGTTAAATTATATTTTGTTGAACAAAATAGTTTGTCTATTTATTCACTATTATCCATATAATATACTATTACTGTTAATATATTCACTATATTAAGAAAGGTCCCACATTCTTATTTAGAATTTATAGATGATTTATTTATTTTATCTTTAAATTTGTTTAATTTATTAATTTTTATTCATTCATTTATTCATTTTAAGTATTTATTTATAATTCCAGCCCCAAAACACTCAAAAAATTCCAGCACTTTACCAACAGGACAGCGAACTGGATCTTCACCTCGCGCAATACACCAAATATGCCACTTGAACAAATAAAGCTTCCTTGTTGATGGAGCTCTAGCATTCAGAATGGTATCAACCACAGTGGGCGATAACCCATCATTCAAAAGAGTGCCCCATTGAGGGGCCATACCCATAAATTCCACAAGTCTGGCCAGGGGTGCCAAATGCTGCACCGAGCCTGAGATAACATGTCTGTTCTGACATGAATCTCCCAAGGCACTTTCTCAGGAGAGAGACCAGCGTCGAAAACCATACTTGAGATGGCCAAAACGGCGTCACTAACAGAAGCCAAACCCGATCCTCCAGAACAGACTGATGCTGCACCTCCTGGTTGAAGGGAATTTGATAATGTTTTTGCCTTGATTGTATTTAGGCATACGTAGGCCCATTCAACAAAGGCCAGACGAGATAGTGAACTGAAGAACAGAAAATCTGACTCGAAATGGCGTCAAAATGGCGTGAAAGCTTGATTGTATAAGGGTCATAGACCATATGACACTCAGGGCATTTCCTAATGTGATTACGCATCTCGAGTTCCTAAGAAATGCATTAAATATTAGCATCCACACCAACCAATGATAATGTTCTGTTTATTCTAACTATGTTCACCCAAAGTCTATGTCTAGCTCAATTATGTTCAAAGTCAAGAAAATGGATGTAGATGAACCTGTTACTGCTCTTAATACAGGGTTGGTAGGGTTACTTTTGAAATGTAGTAACCCTACATCCAGATTAGATTATTAGATTATTCAAGGTAAGTAATGTATTCTAAATACTTTGGATTACTTCTTCAGCACTGTCATATTCCCTGTTGTCTTTTGTTTTTGTACTTTTATGTTGAAATTCTTGTTTAGTTCCTGTTTCCTGTTAGTTTTGTAGTCCTTTGTAGTTTTATTCCTTGATTGGTTCTCCCTGATTATTTCTCATTCCCTGATTGTTTCCCCAGGTGTTCCTCATTCCCTTGTTTGTTCCCTTGTATATTTAAGCCCTTGGTTTCCCTATTTCCTGTGTCGGTTCTTGCATGTTTAGTTTCATGATCTGTGCTTGGTTCCCTGTGTTTTGGTTTTCTTTACATTCCAAGTTTGTTTGCGTTTTCTTTGTTAATAAAGCTGTGTACTAGATCCACATTCCTCGACTGCCTCGTCACTAACACTGGTAGATTTTTTTTCACTTGTTTTAACTTGAAAACTCACCAGTACAGTAAGCCAAAACACACATGTTAAAAATACATTCTCTGAAAAACCTGAATATCTTATGCAGTGTTGTTTTTAAAACGGGAAAAATATGATTTTTGCCCTAATATCAAAGGTCTTACTAGAAGAAGATAAATTCTAATCTAATGTGATTTTTCTCGATAAAAATATATGATCACGTCTGGTAACATGTGCATGCAAAATGGCTAGAAATAGCATTTTAACTTAGTGTAAAGCTGAGGTTTATTTCTATTTCTTTGGCTCCAATCTTACTTCAAACTTCTGTCTGCTCGTTGACACATCATAAGAAAGTGTTTCACCGCTGTTCAAATGCACTTTGGATCGCATCATTTATTTGTATAAATGTTTTCAATCTGAAAGGACTAAATATTAACTGAACTAAATGACAATAAAATGCAAAGTAATCTCTTTAGTAATCAAAATATTATTCTAGTTACAATGATTTAAATTGTAACTGTAGTGGAATACAGTTACTTATATTTTGTTTTTTAAATCCGTATTCCCATTACATGTATTCCGTTACTCCCCAACACTGTCTACATATAGCAAAGAAACCAAATGAAAAACAGACAGATACAACTTCAAAGGAGACAAGACAATGTTGTCGACATTAAAGCTGGATAACTGTGGTAATTTTATGGTAACAGCTTGCGTTAGCTTTTCATTATCTCATCTCCGTTAACACTGGAGAAAAATGCCTGTTTTTGAGCAGGCATTTCCAGTTCGTTTGTGTGTAATAAGTGGCGATCTGGAACTGGAGTATGTTATTTTGAAGATGAGTGTATGTTGTGGCTCGAGCCCTTTAAAGTTGAATGGATTTGGTTTGGCTGTCAATGTTTTTATCATTCATCAGCCGGGAAAAAAATAGCTCTGAAAGTAATTCCATGGTGACATCATCATTAGAGTTGTGGTGTGGATATAGTTATATAATTATTTCTGTGAATGGGCCTTTACTGTATCTTTAAAGCTGAAGTGTGTAATTTTTAGGAAATCTCTTTACAATAATATTATTTTTTGCAGTTGTGTTTGGTGGCACAAATGGCATAGAAATGACCCATTTACCCTAACGTCTTTTTATTTATATACAGAATTTCAACAATAATGTCTCCACCTCTAAAAATACATCCCACCCCCAGACTTTCCATTTCCTCTGATGATTCCACTGTGTGCATAAAGTGAATAATCAATCTGAATCAGAACATGCTAATGTAGAGCACACACTTAAGGGTCCTTCCATATGACGAAGCGCTCCGAGTTTGAAATAATCAGTCTAATTAGATTAGGCCATATTACTGTTGGCTGTTCTGAGTGATGTCAGAATGCCATGGATGACTTTGGGGAGTCTGTGTTCCAGACCTTAAATGACAGATGACAGAGTGGGTGGTTTTCGTAATGGTGATCAATGTGGAATACAGACGAACTGGCACTACAGAAGGCACTTTCATTTCCCAGGGGATGTCCCAGGACAAGCACCAGGGGAAGATCAAAGACTGACGTTGATTTGTGTTCCTTCAGTTTCTTGTTTGTTCTGTTTTTGTTTTAATTTTAATGTATAAAACTAAACAAATTGTTTAGGCAAAAACTGGTTGATTAACATGAAACCCATCAAGAAAATGTCTTGGTCCTAATTTTACTATAAAATCAAAAGAAAAAAAAATTAAGAAATACAATTTTGCATATAGAAAAGTAAGCCTATAGTAAGGGACATTAAAATTTATTTATTTATTTATTTTGCATTGTGACTATTTTTATATTTCTATGAGTTACAGATAGTAGGTCAGAAAGTTAAGGTGGTGCCATTCGATTTAAAGATTTAAAAACAAAAGGTAGTATATTAAAAACAATTATATTACAGATGGGCAACCAGTGTAATGAAAATAAATATAGCCGTTAAAATTCTTCCAAAATGTTTGCTTTTATAGCAAAATAACAAATAAATAAATAAATTACAGAATGCGGGTTTGGAAAAATGTGAGAGTGAGTAAATTACAGAATTTTCATTTTTGGGTGAACTATTCCTGCATTAGTGCATTTCTCAGTTAGTTGGATGTTCTTCATTATCATGATGGGATTTCGTGAAATAAAGTAATTCTTCTTAGATTCTTAGAAGTATGCCCTAATATATCTTGAAACTGTGACACTAAGCATTTCCACATGTAAGGCTTTGTGGCATAAATAACAGTTCAAAGCAGTAAGAGAGCCCATGAAAGAACATCTTTTAAAGAAAGTTTTGACCTAAAGAATACATCTAAAAAACTTAGCTAAATGTTTGAGCCAGAAAAGCATCTGAAAGATGGCTAATGCCAGCTTCATAATCTAGTAATGATTTGATCCCTGGTGGTGGGTACTTTAAATATCCTGCTAAAGTCATGAGAAATAATGCATAGGAGCGATTAGTGTCAAGCCAAGTCTTATCTACTATTGGACTCTTTTTAGGCCTTATATAATCCTGGCTATGTTAATCATGACACCTGAAGACTTATAGATTTCTGTTGTTTCTGTAAGCCATGCTTTCTTAAGCCTAGCATGAAAAATAATGTGCTGGAAGATTATTACACCAGGCATTGCTGAATATTGCTAAACTAAATGATCGCAGATGGGTTGGAGAGCGCTGAATACAATAGAGCTGAAAATGTGCAAATCTTCCATAGAGTAATGGAGGTTGTCAAGTCATACTTAAATAGAGTGTGACACATGAGGTACTGGTGAGGGGGGATATAGTGCTTGAGGCTTTTTAGTGTGAGTCTTTGGCAGTTCGCCAGGCAATGCAGCCAAGCCAGAGAAGGTAATGCGCTTATGGCTCATGTTGCATCTTCCATGTAATCAGAAAATTAATTTTTTCCTCCAAAACATCTCCTTTTGGAAGCATGTGAAATGTTCAGTCAAAAGGCACTCCAAATTCACTCACTCAACCTAACGGTTGTGGATTGTTTTTCACCAAATCCCACAGTATACCTTCAGAAGACCTATAACAGGGGCATTGCTAGGGCCCCCAACGATTTTTGTCTAGCCCCGAATGTTTTCTTTTCGGAACTCATGCAAAAAATAGGCTTCAGCCACATAGCACAGGGGTTTCAGATCAAATTCCCAGGTGTTGAGTGGATTAAATGATATTCCAGTCAGGACCAATTAAAACATTAGTATTGTGTTGTTTGAAAATGAATATGAACTTGTTTTCTTTGTATTATTTGAGGTCACCTAATGCCCCTAATGTTTTGGGCTCAACCCCTGATATTTTGAATCCAAGACATGCCCCTCACTTGAAATACGATGCATGTGTCGCATGGACAGGTTTGTTTCTTTGCACAGCAAAAAAAATAAAATAATAATATTAATGATAATTACAAAAAAAATTAAAATTAAATGCCAGATTTTTATATGATTTAAAGGAATAGTTATTTATTTTTCCCTATGACAGTAATTTATTACAAACTACTTTATTCAGAATCATAGTGAAATCAATGTAGGAGCATGCCAAATTAAAAAATAAAGGTATTGTTTACATTTTGTAATTGTACATGAAATCGTTCGACTTTGTACCTTTTTCTTATTATTCGTTTTCTCTTAACAATTACTGTGAAAGTGCAGCAGTTTGTAGCCAGTAATGCACTGTAAATTCACTCTATTTCTTTTATTTTACATTGTGTTTTCTAAATATTATAGAAAATAACTTTACATTTAAATCATATAATATACAGTACTTGTGGCAAGGTGGAGGGCGGTGCCGGGTCGTGATTCCTCACACCCGGCCCCTAATCAAGCCGATCAAGCCTCGGAGAGGGATAAAGGCCGACTGGAAGCTGCAGTGTGACAGAGAGAGAGAGATTTACGGACAGCTGTCTGACATCTTTGTGTGTTTATTTTTGTTTCAGTTTTATTTTAAACTATTATTTATATTGTCAAGCTGGGTGCCGTCTCGTCCTTTCCATTAATCCCTTTACAATAATGTATGTTTTATAAAGGTTTTATAAAGAACTTATATTTGAAGTTAGAGTCCGTTTGTTTAGTTGTTATAGAATACACTTTTATAGATTTCTCATTGTGCTTAAAGAGTTCATCATGTGATTACGGTTGCTTCCGGCACGCTGCACGAGTCTGTGTATGTTTGTTGCTTACTAGCCTGCTTAGCAATTCTTTTCCTCCACGTTCATAAATGTACAATTTTACATCTTACCAAGTGCTTCGGTTTTTGTTCTGCTTTCCTACTGTTTCAACTGTGTGTATATTATAGGGTGCAGCTTTTTTCCATTTGTCTACATCTCGCATTTCGACTGCACGCATTCACTTTCTCCTCTGTGTTTTACACGGATTATTGCATCAGTCTCAAACCTCTGCTGATCAGGAACCACCACAACAATAGCAAACAATTGCGTGAGGGATTCACATTGATCTCAAATCCTAGCCGCTCAAGAACAACCTTAACAACAACAACAACAACAACAAACAATTTGCAGAAAGTCATGGCATCCACTCATGTTATTGCTTCCTGCGTTGCATGCCATATGTTTAATATAGATTCATCTGCCAGCAAAGAGGGATTTACATATGATAAATGTGAGGAATTAGTCAGGCTGAAGTCCTCACACTGTTCAGGATGCAGACACACTCACTCAGTTTAAGTCTAGACTAAAGACTCATCTATTTAGCCAGGTATACACCTAATTTATCTATCAACTCACAATTAGGCTACTTGAGTTAGGTCTGGAACCAGAAACATTTATCATGATCTATAACTCTGCAAAACAATTAATGGCATCTACGCTAGTATTATTCTATTTGTTTCCCTGTCTCAACCTCATGATTCATATCCCGAGGTTTCCAGAGCCAGCCAGATCCAGCTCCGTTCTGTGGTGTTGGATTCCACTGCTGTGCGTCTCTTCAGTCTATTACGATGGACATTCAAGGATGAACTGATGCCAACTCCAACCATAAAACATGGGATACTTCATATGCCACTGCCTGAACCTTAGACTTAGGTTAGGCCTCACAGAAATAACCAGCCGGTTGAACTGTGATGCACCTCACTGATCTCTGCCTGCATCACCTCGGTCTAATGATGGACTACACTCTTAAAATGGAATACATAGACTATCAATTGCCAACAAAAGCCTTCATCAGCCAATTAACAAAGGACAATGCATCTATGTGAACTTCTGCAGATAATCCAGGATGAACTTCAAAGATATTAGTCATTAATCTTACAGTTCATAAAATATTTGTTTAAACACTGACCCTTAACACTTACTTAGTTTACTCATTTTAAACCATGACTTGCACTGTACATAAATAACTTATATTGGCATTATATTCATGCTGTTTAGCCAGAGGGGAACTGGCCCCTATAGTGAGCCTGGTGTACAGTATCCCAAGGTTATTTTTCTACATTAACCAACATCTTATGGAGTTTTGTGTGCCTTGCTACAGTCGCCTTAGGCTTGCTCACTGGGATGCTAAATACAATTATGATTTAATTATTTATTTGTATACACAATTTAAAATAATATTAATCAAACTACACAATGATGACTTAGATTTATAGATATTGCTGTTGTTTTTTCTGTTAATGCAGGATTTTATGGAAAAAGCGCTATACAAATAAAAATGAATTGACTTGATTATATAAAATTGCAAATCCACCCAAATGCATATAGTATATTTCATATCCATGATACTAAATATATGGCATATACTAACCAAATAGTTAAAAGAATTCAAATAATGCAATTGGGTGCAAGAGACTTGAGTAATCAAGTATATAAGCAGCTTTTGGCTCTTCCATTTAAAAGCCATAAAGCACCTCAGTCATAGTTCTTTGATTTAAATCCCCTTGGCTTGGTTTTAAGAAGATATCCCACACATTCTGTTCTTGGATCTTCAGTAAAACGGCTATGTAATGCCACCTTCGCCAACTGATATCCTTTTCAGTGTTATTATTCTCAATTTACAAAAGAAAATGCACTTTCAGTGCATTACAGGAGTAAGTAGTCATTAGGTTGAGAAATGGCACTTAATAATAACTGTACTTTAGTAATAATTCATGCAACTGGATCTTATTTCCTTATCATCTGTATAGCAAAACTTTGAATGTGAGAAACTTACAACTCATTATTTCCGCATTATGTGAAAGTGCCCACATTTTCCTCATATCAAACCATAATGCAGGAAACGTGTTGACACATTGAGGGTGCCACATTATTACCTTGTTAGAAAAGAGCAATTGCTTTGTTTTTTAAGCCACACAGAAGGCTATCGACATAACAAACTTATCATCAGCGAATAATTTATATTATACATATATCTTCTTAAATGTACACATTGTGTATAAAGTATATACACAGTGCATATGGTATAATTATACTTTATATTTTATGCACATAGTGGGGTAAAAAATATGAGAGCAAATTTATAATATAGGATGTTTACCATAAAACATGAGAAATTATTAATATTCTGAAAAATCAAAGGCAAACACGATTTATGAAATAAAAAGAATAATAAATATTTTTGAATTCTAGGTCACTAATCTATCTATCTATCTATCTATCTATCTATCTATCTATCTATCTATCTATCTATCTATCTATCTATCTATCTATCTGTCTATACTGTAGTGGTGGTGTAGTGGTCTAAGCACATAACTGGTAATCTGGTAATCAGAAGGACGCTGGTTTGAACCCCACAGCCACAACTATTGTGTCCTTGAGCAAGGCACTTAACTCCAGGTTGCTCCGGGGGGGATTGTCCCTGTAATAAGGCCTCTGTAAGTCGCTTTGGATAAAAGCATCTGCCAAATGCATAAATGTAAATATAGGTATGTGTTTGAGTAAAATTAACATTTTTGTTTTATTTTGTAAAGTACTGACAACATTTCTCCCAAACTCCAAATTAAAATATTGTCATTTAGAGCATTTTGTTGCAGAAAATGACAACTGGTCAAAATAACAAAAAAGATGCAGAGTTTTCAGACCTCGAATAATGCAAAGAAAACAAGTTCATGTACATTTTTAAACAACACAAAACTTTGGAATGCTATTCTGAGATGCTATTTTTCTCACCACAGTTGTACAGAGGAGTTATCTGAGTTACCATAGACTTTGTCAGTCTGACCATTCTCTGTTGACCTCTCTCATCAACAAGGTGTTTCTGTCTGCAGGACTGACCCTCACTGGCTTTTGGTACAATTCTAGAATTGAGTAAATGCTAGAGACTTTTGTGCATGAAAGTCTCAGGAGATCAACATTTACAGAAATACTCAAACCAGTCCGTCTGGCACCAACAATCTTCCATGTGATTATCTGATCAGCCAATCATGTAGCAGCAGTGAAATGCATAAAATCATGCAGATACGGGTCAGGAGCTTCAGTTAATGTTCAAATCAACCATCAGAATGGGGAACCAATGTGATCTCAATGATTTGGAGCGTGGTATGATTGTTGGTGCCAGATGGGCTGGTTTGAGTATTTCTCCTGGGAACAGTCTCTAGAATTTACTCTGAATGGTGCCAAAAACAAAAAACATCCAGTGAGGGGCAGTTCTGTGGGCAGAAATGCATTGTTGATGAGAGAGGTCAGCAGAGATTGGCCAGACTGGTTCAAACTGACAAAGTCTATGTTAACTCAGATAACCGCACTGTACTATTTTGGTGAGAAGAATATAATCTCAGAATGCTATTCTGAGATGTGGGTTGGAGCTGTTTTGGCAGCAGAAGGGGGACCTACACAACATTAGGGGTTAGTGGTTAGTGGTTTTAATTATGTAACTGATCGGTGAGTGTGTATATATATGCTATAAATTCTTCTCCCTGCTCAGTCTATCTCTACTTTCACATTCTACTTTTTGTGTTTTTGGTGATTCACATTCTTCATGCATATGGAAGAAAAATTTCTAGCAAAATAGGACTCTAATATTGATCTGTTTCTCACACACATCTATCAGATCACTTCTAAAGGTATGGATTAAAACACCAGAGTTGTATGGATTAGTTTAATGATGCCTCTATGTGCTTTTTGGAGCATCACATATTTGGCACCCATTTATTTGCATTGTATATACCTATGGAAATATTATTTTAAATATCATAATTTGTGTTCTGCAGACAAAAGAAAGTCATACACATCTGGCATGGCATGAGGGTGAGTAAATGTTAATATCGTTTTCATTTTTTGGTGAACTACAGTAAACCCTTTTTTCAAATGTATTTCTTTATAGAAGTGTTTGTTCAGTTGTTCAGAAGATGAGCTTTCTTGATTGTGTGAAATTGCATGATTATAACTTGACTGTGATATCTTCCGTCTTTCTGTTTCATAGAAGGTTGTATCTGTCATGCAGGATAGATTAGACAGCTGCTTTCACAATCCTTTGTGGGCACCCTGTTTTCTACTGGTACGGTTATAATTATAATCACAATGAAAATAGGCAGAACCCCTACTGTGACACTCAGCAAAGGCAAATGATGGTAATTAAGTAATGAGTTTGGTAGATCTGCCCTTATGCCCTGTCTCTTCCCAGTGACCTATTTCATTTTTGTTCACTCTCTCTTTATCCTGGCTTATTTGCATAAGATAGTGTGTCAGTGGGCCTCATTAATACATGCATTAATGTCAGGAATATCTACTTTAGAGAGTTAAATTATTTAAGATCTCAAAGACATTCAATCCACACTCCTGTGGTGAGCAATACATATGTCCCCTGCCTATATCTAAGGGTGTGCCACAGATTTGAGCTGATCTGAAATGTATGTGTAACTATAGATTTTTGTCGTCAGCTTGTGACGTTAGTTGTTTATTGTTTACAAATGTTAAGCTTCACGACAGTAACCTACGCACAACCGTGATTAAGTACAGGAGCCAAAGGTTCAGGGATTATTCACAGTGCAAACTTCCTGTGACATTTAGCATAAATAACAGTTTATTGAGGAATGATTGAGTAGCCTCTGGTGCATTTAGAAATAAGAATAAAACACATACATTTACAAGTACTCCAAACACAGTACTTGTGTGTTTGGTGTTTTTAAAATGAATGCTGTTCTTCCATATTGTACTCTTTCGTAAGAGCTAAATCCTCACATAATTGGACAGCCTTTCCATTAAATGTGATAATATGAAATTTAACTCAGAGGAGTAACATTTAATGTGAAGAAACAGTTTGCTTTTGCATTTGTACCAGCTTTATAAAGCTGGTACAAATGCAAAAGCAAACTGCAATATGGCCCTACATCAGCACTGCTGTTGCCTGTGCCATAGGTTATTACAGCAGGGCTGATTTAGGGCCATATAGCACGATTGCGAGTGTGATATTGCTTATATACAACAGTTCAATGAACAAGTACATTTAAAAAAAAAATACAGTCATAAAAATGCATTTGTGCATGGAACTACTTTATTAGGCTCAAAACAAATGATGTGTCCAAACCTCTGTTAGTAATTCAAAAAGTTCACTTCAGAAATAGTATCACAGCTTGTGCTGTTTATAACAAGTTGTAGCGAATCAGCTCTACATTCTTCCACCATTAGGTAGCGAATCAGCTCTATGAAATATTAATAATCAATCATAACTTGTTATAATCGATTATGAATATTTGGATCAGTTAATCGGGTTAACTTGATGTAGCTACATTAACATTACAACCAAATACTCGGTTCATCCCGTGAACACTCAATATTGGTTATTAATTAATTAATTAATAGAAATGTACATTTCGGGGCAAGGGAAATGTCTTTCTTACTAAGTATTAAGAGCAAGTAGTCAAAATCTATGATTAGTGACTTTAGATATGAGCTTGAGACACAGACAACTTTACATGTGACATGAACAAGACTTTATTAACTAGACTAAACATTTAAACTACTCTAACATACATATACATACATTCATACAGTTTACCAAGGGAAAGAGGGCTGAAGCAGAATACAGGAAGGCAAGCAGTTATAGCATTGTTTGAAGTTCAGCAGATCA